>NC_064808.1:38068187-38148118 GCF_023721935.1 Panthera uncia | reverse complement strand
CTTCCCACTTTAAAAAAAAAAAAAAGAAAGGATGGCTATATAGATATATATATCTATATATATAAAAGTTTATTTAATGACTGCATTGGTATAAAACAAGTATAATCCAAGCTGGATTATATTCATTTTTTTCTTCTGATTATAAAAAAAATAAAAACATTTCCATGGGCTCTGTAGATATCATGGGCCCTAAGCACTGTGCCTAATGGATCTTATAGCCCTGGACTTGTTCCCCAGGTTAGCCCTCCGTGCACCTGCTTCGCTACCTGTTGTCTTCCTCCTTCACCCTGGCTTTGACACTGGAAAGGTATGAAATTCAGGCCACCCGAATATAGCTGGCTACCACATAGAGCACCGGGCAACCTTTGGACCAGGTCAGGGCTGTTAATAACCACTAACAGCAGCAGAAAATTGCAGTTTCCAGAGTGTCTTACCAACATGGTTATCTTAAAATACAGCCCATTTTACAGATTAGGAAATGGAGACAGTGAGACAGAGAATAGAGAAGTGTTTTGTCCAAGACATAGGGTTGGTAAGAGATAGAATTACAGAAACCCCAGCCTTGGCCCGCTTCACACCCTCCCGCACGGCCAGCTCTCCTGGCCTCGTTTAGCCCAGAGACTGTGATACATCTTTGTCCTTTGAACATCCTCCAGCGTGCAACTTTACAGAAGACAGTGCCACCTCCTGACAGGCACACAAGTGAAGCTCCACATATTTGGGTGACATATGGAAGCCAATTGCAGCCATGCCTCCCAAATCTCTCCCTAAATAACGAAACTTCAGTTTGCGTGTGTATGTTTTTTTAAAACTAGAGGAAAATTGATTGTCACACATGCCTGCAATCTTATTTTAATGTAAGTAGAGCATGATTTGAAATTCAGAATTAGATGGCTCAGCATTAATTACCTCTCGATTGCACTTTTTATTTATGGAGCGTGGTTGCTGTCGTTAACTAGGAGGATGGTGGAAGGGCATGGAAGGATTAATCAAAAGAAGGTGGATTTAATAAGTAGTTGTGGATGGAGAAATTAGAAATGGATTTATTTCCCTGTTAGTCATATTTCATCAGATTCCCACATTCTTCTGGTTCATCTAACCCCTTTGCCACATGCCCCCTCCATTTCTCTTCTAGGAATCCTGCTTCCATTCCCATTCTGTTGCCCTATGCACAGTGTCAGTCATATCCACCTTCCAGGATGCTCCTCACAATCTGTACCCCTGACTGGCAGGGGCCGCAGGTTAAACTCGGTAAAGCTGGGCTCTCATCATTGCGTCCCCTCTTTAAAAAAAAGCCACTGTGATTATTATCATTATTGTCTACCTTGTATCGAACACTTACTGACATCACTCATGTTATTTTACCTTCCAGTAATGCTTTGGGGTAGGAATAATTATACCCAGTTTATAGATGTGAAACTTAAGGCTCAGAGAGGTTGAGTCCATAGTCTAAGGCCACACAGCACAGAGGACTCAAGTTAATCACCTTCTATCACACGGACTGTGCCATTCTCAGACAGGATGGCAGTCAGAAAGGGCTGAATAAAACAAACCCACTAAATAGCCAGAGGTGAACAGAACCTGGGGTAAGAACTGAACCTCCATGTTTGAACCGTCTTGTGACAAAAGCGAGTCAACTTTTGTCCCATCCCCGGCCCCCTTTGTGTCTCCCTGAGTGTCTCCAGGCAGTGGTGTTGATCTGGTTTCAGGCTGTGTGTTTTCTTGAAACCAAATCAAGCCGAGCTGGTGTAGATGATTCACATAACACTTTCCCTGGGCAGTTATTTCCCTTCCATGAAGGAGCCAGTGATCCTATCTGGAGACCAAGAACTCTCTGCTCAGATGGAGCCCTGGGAGCCCCCCAGGGCGCACTGACTGGGCACTGGGGAGGTTGTGCGTAGCCCAGGAAGCCTAAGCTCGTGGGCCATTGCGTGCAGCACTTGTGGGATCTGTCAGGCAAGGAACGGAACCTTCTGGAGACTTTGTGGGGATGGCTCGGCTGTGGAGGAGGGAGCTCTCTGGCCCAGGCACTGCTGACCAGTGGAATGGTGGTACCAGGGAGATCGTGTTTCTTGTGGAGCACAGGGCGTCCAAGGTACATTTGCTTCCCCTGACTTGTTCAGAGGCCCCTCCAGATGCCCGTGTGTGCCCTGGGGTCTCACATCAGCCGCAGGGGACGGTGAGGCAGACCCACTTACCTGCATTTTACAGATGGCTAGCTAAGGGTTGCAGAGTTCAGTTAAGCCAGCCCCGGTTAGTGAGCATCCGTAAGAAAGACAGCCAAACACAAGAGACCCAGGCCCCATTTTTGAGGAGTCTGGGGGCAGGAAAAAGAAACATACCTGGACGGCTGGAACGAAACAACTCAGGCTGGGTTCGGGTCACACCTCTGCTACTTCCCCCTAATTAGCCCTTTCTGAGCCTCAGTTTCCTCTCCTGTAAACTGGGTATAATGACGCTTATACTACAAGCTCCCATAGGTCTGCCTGCTGTCTGGCATGGTGCCTGGCACAAGGTACATGCAAATAAACACCCAGTAAGTGAGGGAGCGTTTCTGCGAGTATTAAATTGATGATGTGGGTAAAACACGCAGTTCGGGGGTCTGTGGGAAGTGCTTGTGGACAATGACTTTCATCCTCCCTGGAGGGCTGAGTACCACTTCTGCAGAGAGGTGCGGACCCAGGAGAAGCAGGATTGGCAGAGAGTGAAGGTGCCTCTCAGCCAGGCTTCCAAGGCAGATGGTGATGCTGAAGAACAAAGGTGTGTGTGAACAAGATCGAAGATATTGACGGGCCAAGACGGGGCAGAACCGGACCAAACTACAAGGCAGGCAAACGCCAGCATTGAAACCCAGAGACTCTAAACTCTCAGTGTCATTTCTGGACCATTCTGAGGTCTCTTTTTTTACTCGCTTACATTTTACCAACAGATTGTGTAGCCATCCGCCTGTAAGATGCTCTTAGAATTTCAGATGGACTCTTATTTTTAGAAGCAACTTCACGCTGAGCCTGTGACAATGATTGATTCCTTTCTCGGCTTCTTTTTAATAAGCTTAAAGGCTATGGTTGATAATCGTTTATAGACAGAGTTAACACAGCATTTATGGCTCCTGACTCCACAGGGCCGGGACTCTTTGCGTCCTCATTAAAATGAAGACACCGAGATGGGAGAGTGGGTGGAGGCATCCCTGTCACAGTGTTGTCCCCACCTCTTGGAGCGTCTGGCTTTGCCACTACAGTCACCGGCTGCTGCGACTTGGTTCCCAGTTTGACTAGAATGTCATTACATGTTATTATGACTTTATTCTTTCCGTCAGAAGCCGCTTGATTAGGAGCTGCAGGCAGGCAGTAATTAAGCTTACCTGTCAGAGTTTAGCTCCAGTCAGAATGAAATACGCGTTCCGACTTCCGCCTTTCATTTCCCTGGATGTCAAGGCATCGGAATTAAGCTCCTTATGGGAACAATGTCTGACCCAAAAATGTTAGAGCAGGGATTACCAAGATGGAAATTCAGTCAAGTTTACCTACTCGTCATGACGAGAAGAGCTGTGAGTTCTCAGGCTGCTTGAGAAAACTACTTATTTGGGAGGAAAAATTGAGTTCCAAGCCATAATAGCCGGTGAAAGCAATTGCTGGGATCACAGCATTCAAACTCGATATTCATTCGTCCCCCCTTCCCCCCCCCCCCCGCCCCGAGAGAAGAACTGTGGGCTAGTCCAGAGACTTTTATAAAGAAAAGTGCAAAGTCCACAGAATCTTTCAGGGCCATTTGTCATCGGCGGGCAGGCCTGCCTCATGTCTGTGGCTTTGAGGGAGCTGTGTCAGATACTTTGTTCCTACTGATGGTCCGAATGAGCCAAAGGCTACAGGGAGCTTTGTTCTTGACTCCTGAAAATTATAGTCTGATGTACTTCAAAGGGATTCTAATGAGGACATTGGAGGCACAAGGAACTGAGCTGTACAGATTTGGTGTACAAGTCCACGAGGTTGGCGTTACTTTGTTTCTCTAGCCAGCCTCTCGCTCCCCTGCCTGTGCCTGGTGACAGTGCTCTTAGAGCTGTATCGTCCTCACCTTCATTTTCCCCTGTGCCTCTGCGATGCTCCTCTCACCCAGCATCTTATTTGCAGCTCCTTCCCGAGTTCTTTTCTCTCTTTACATGCGAGGTTTGGCACACATAGCCCTCCTTCCTAAATTGCCTTTTAGGGGCGCCTGGGTGGCTCAGGTGGTTAAGCATCTGACTCCTGATTTCGGCCCAGGGCATGATCTCACAGTTTGTGAGTTCAAGCCCCACGTCAGGCTCTGTGCTGACAGCGTGGAGCCTGCTTGGGATTCTCTCTCTCCCTCGCTTTCTGCGTCTCCCCTGTTTGCTCATGTGCACTTTCTCTCTCTCTCTCAAAATAAATAAACGTTAAAAAAAATAAATAAAACGCTTATTAAAGGCATTTTTCTGAGAACATATTAATCCTCAAACTACTCACTCAGATCTCTTTTTTCTCTCCCCACTGTCAGGTATCTCTCTCTGTCTCTCTTTCAGGTGTTTTCCTCTTGACCTTTTAAACAGTTCTTTGGTCTTTGTCAGGAAAGAACTCACTCAGGCTTGCCGTCCTAGATTCTGTACCTATTTGCCACCTCTGTTCAGGTAGCTTTGAATAGTGGTGAGAATCCAGGGAGCTCCATCCTACCCTTATGATGCCCTGGTAACCCGCAACCACCCACTCTTTCCAGTGGTGCTTCTAGAACAGTCCCCGAAGTAGGAAGTTGCAGAATGTCCAATCTGGAAGGAACTTTATAACTAGCTCTGTCCCTCACTTCAGATGGAGGAACTGAAGCACAGAGAGGAGAAGCAACCTGCCCAAAGTCACACAGGAAGCAGAGACAGGGCCAGAATAAGGCCCCACCCCTCGTGTTCACCCTCTGCTGTCCTTCCTTTGAGGATTCATTTCTACATACAAGAGCCAGACCAGGATTCAACATCCTTACTAAGAATTACAGCTCTCGGGGCACCTGGGTGGCTCAGGCGGTTAAGTGTCCGACTTCAGCTCAGGTCATGATGTCACGGTTTGTGAGTTCGAGCCCCACATCAGGCTCTGTGCTGAAGCTCCGAGCCTGGAGCCTGCTTCGGATTCTGTGTCTCCCTCTCTCTCTGCCCCCCGCCCCCATTCATGCTCTCTCTCTCTCTCTCTCTCTCTCTCTCTCAAAAATAAATAAACATTGAAAAATTAATAAAGAAGAATTATAGCTCCCACTTATAGAGTGTTAACTGTGTGTGATGCATGGTGCTAAGTGCTTTTTATATACACCTCATCTCATTCTCACCAACTACTCTATGAGATGAAATCCATTTTAAAGATGAGGAAACTGAGGTGATCACTGAGGTGATGTGAGCTGGCGGGTGCTGGCTTTTGAGAGCCAACTGTACCTGTCTCTTCCTAGTTCTGTAGTCAGTGAGTGCACGTCGCTCGCTGAAATCAGCCACCGTGGCTGTATTTACACCACAGAATTGGCGAATGCTGCAAATCGAGGCTTTCCTCCATCTCCTACACCCTCTTCCCCAGAAGATCCAAGTTATCAGCACACTCCTTGGCTTCGTATAAGCTAAGCAGCTTGCTCAGGGGCACACAGCAGGGATGTGAGAGAGCTTGGACGTATACCCATGGGTGTCTGACTTCAAAGCCTGAGCTCTTAGCCATCACCCTGTGCTGCCAGTCACCAAAGCCAGGTTTTCGGGGACTCATTCCCCCTGTGGATGGTGGTGGCGGTACAGAGAAAGCAGCTTCCTTGGGTCTGATTACGTAGGATGGTGGCAGGGTGTGAGACGCCCACGTGCCGAGAACCCACACCCGGTTGAGGGGGAAGGTGCCCCCAGGGTGTTTCCCAGACATCACAGGACGTCTTGTGCTCTTAAGTCTTCCGAACACACTCAAACTCAGGGCCTTTGTGGCTGTGCCCACGGCCTTAAATGCTTTTCCACAGGGAAACACAGAGCTTGCTCCCTCACCTCCCTCTTGTCTGTGCTCTTCCTCGAGCAACCCATCCAAAATGGCAGTGCGTCGGTCTCTATTCACACCCTGGCATTTCTGTTCGTAGTACTTATTGTTGCCTATCTTCGTGGCACACGTGCCTTTGCTTTTCAAAGTCTTCCTCTCCGGGGGGACGTAAGCTCCACGCAAGTTAGAACCGTGTCGGGCTCACGTTGTAGCTTCAGAGTGTAGACTAGGGCAGGCTCGGATGGATGAAGTGCTCAGTCTCAGCTGTTACTCAATCCTACCTGCTGCCTTTCTTAGATGTGCCTTAGGTGGTCGACTGCCAGCCTAGATATTCACTTGTGAAGGCAAAGGGCCTTCTCCTTGGCTCTCTGACTTCACTGGCCCTTCAAAGACTACAGCTGCCTTCTGTCTATCCTGGAGCTGCTTCTTTCATCTTCTTCTCCCCCCCCAACCCCCCCCCCCCCCCCCCCCCGACCTGCCCAATAGACCAACAGTCACATCTATCATTGCTGATTTGCTGACAAATAATTATTACACATTTTTAAAAGGAACTTTTGACTCCAAGAACTAATGGCATTCCCACCTTAGAAGGTAAATGTGGCTATGCCATTGACACTGGCTATTTAAGGAGGATGGTTGGGGCTGATTGAACATGACCTTTGAGAAGAGAATGTGAAAGGACTCAGGTAACAGCCCACAATGGGAGTGGCTGCAGGGACCCTGGGCTTTGTGACCTGCAGGGTCACAGTGAAGCTCTTTCTCACATTGCCTGGGTCACGTCTGGCAGTAAATACATAAACTCTCTCTCTCTCTCTGTCTCTCTCTCTCTCTCTCTCTCACACACACACACACACACACACACCCATCCCTTCCTTTCTTATTTCAAAAATCTTACATGTTTACTGTAGAAAATTTAGAATATATGGACAGGGTAAAAGGATAGCTAAAAGTTACTTTTAATGGTACCTCTGAGGTAAGCGTTGTGACTATTTTGGTCAGTTTTGCTTTTCTAGTCTTCTTTCCCAACTGATTAACATCTGTGTTTTTTCTGACCTACAGTTTAAACAACTTCATCCCTCATGGACATCCCTCCAAGCTACACACTGTCGCTTTTACTAGCTAGAGAGTATTTAGTTGTACGCAGGTAATTTATTTCACCCATCCCCGACTGTTGGGCAGAGAGGCTGTTTCCAACTCTAGATTGTTAATACTGGGATAGACTTTCTCATTGGCATTTCTTGGAACAGATAGTGATTATTCTCATAGTCATTAATGTCAATTATTGCAAACTCAATCTATGGACTGAATGTGTGTGCCCCCCTCCGCCCCCCCCCCCCAACTCATGCGTTGAAGCCATAATCCCCAACGTATTAGGAAGTGAGGCCTTTGGAGATGATTAGGTTCAGATAAGGTCATGAGGGGGGAGCCCCATGTTAGCATTAGTGTCCTTATAAGGGGATGGAGGGACCAGAGCTTGCTCTCTCCGCCATGTGAGGATTCAGTGAGAAAACAGCCATCCATCAACCAAGAGGAGAGCCCTCGCCAAGAACCCCACCGTGCTGGCACGGAGGCTCCAGAACTGTGGGAAATAAATGTCTGATATTTATGCTACCCAGCCTCTCCTGTTGTTATAGAAGCTGCTTCACTGAATCCTCCACGTATCCTTACAACAGTGGTGTCTATATGGCAACCATGACTTTGCCTCTGGACCTTTGCATGTTCTGCTCCCTCTACTTGGCTAACCCTTTCCAAGCTTCTTCACCTGATTATCATAGGATCTTCCTGCTGCCCCAAGTCATACATTTCCTTATATTTGAATATTTAAAAAGATGATGAATCTAACAGCCAGCGTGTGGATTTGTGGTGGTAGTGAGTTGTAGACATAATCCCTCTTCACTCTTTAAGGCACAGCTTAGCCCAGGCAGTAATTCCTGGGTTGTCCCAACCCATGGGCTAATCTCTCTTTCTACTACTACTCACACTGCATTGCCGTTGCCCGCTTGTTTGTCTCCTCCTGATTCAGGACCTTCCTGAGAACAGCAAACATGTATTTTTTTGTTCCTGTATACCCAGCTCCTAGCAGCTCAGTAGCCGGGCCCTGGGACAGGTGCCGAGGGCAAGGGTAGGTGGGGAGCAGGTCTCATTGTCTCCTTTCTCCCCCGCTGAACAGGTAAATGGACTTATTTCCTCATTCCAGGCCCATGGAGAGCTCCTTCTCAGAGCTCTTTGTGGGTAGGTCAGAGCATTTCACCTGCCCCGCCTTTGAGGGGCCATTTCAGACCACGGTGGATGTATTTATTTGCTCTGAGCAAGAGTGGAGAGAAAGCTTGGCAGAGCGAAGTTTTGGTAATTTGTGTCCACATGGCTGTAGAGAGCTTCCAAGAAACCAGTTACCAGCACAGCAGCTGTTTTCACGGTGCCTCGCAATGACAGGGGAAATGCTTGAGTTTCGGCTTTACAAAAAGGCCTGCTGAAGATATCACCTTTCCCCTGCTGGACCTGCCACCAGCCCCAGACAGTGACTGTGAATGAAATTGGCCATTTGAGCTTTTCAGTGTCCTCTCCTCCCACTTTCTCCCCTCCCCACTCTCCCTCCTGGGTCTTTCTCTTTGTTCTGAGGTCATCTTCCCTTAATCTGCCTCCGGGTGACTTTTTGTCTTGTTTTTTATTGCTTAACTCTAACTCCAGATAGAATATAGTACCTGTTGTATGGGAATACGCCCTGCCCACAGCTAAGAGATAGAGGATGTCCCTTTCCAGCTGGGAAGGTGGGAGAAGGCTTCAGGCAGGAGGCAGCTGATTCTTGAAGGATGGGTAGGATTCAAATAGCTAAAGAAGTGGTACAGGAAGGGGAAACGTCATTCCAAGCTCAGGCAGGAGTAAGTTATGGTCAGGAAGGTGAGGACCGAGGCTGAAGGAAGCATTCATGTATAATGTTCACAAAGTGCATGTGTGGGTAAACCAGATGTCCCCCAAGTCCTTGGTTCTGCTCACAGATTGGTGTGGGCTCTCCTCACTTTACTCCTATGACAACCCAGCCTCTAAACTCAGTACCTCTCCAAACTCAAGCCTAAGGAATCCATGATCATAAAGCCATTGGTACCCAGTATAGAGTTCAATGCATATGTTGTAGAAGAGATGCGGGAATGGGCTTACATTTTAGACTTCACCACAAAGAACTGGAAATATCCATTAGATATTTCTGTTCCCCCCAAACTCCCTACTCACACCATGGTGTGGAGGGGTGTTGCTCCCTCCCCCCAGTCTCCGTCTTACTGGCCCTTTTTATCTTCTCGATTCTTGCTTATGAACTTCACCTTTCTCACACTTCATCAGCCAACTCTTACCACCCAACTTATATACTACCGATGTATCCTGTTAGTCAACAGAGCCCCTCAGTTTCTTGATCTTAGCACTTGGAAGCCACCGTCCTGCAAGGAGGTTTATTTGGCTCAATTTTCCAAGCAAATATAATACCTTCAAGCCCTAGAGAAATTCTGTGGCTGATACAGTCTCCTTCTTGTTACATGCACATTTTCTCCTTCAACCTCCTACAACTACCCTTCTGTTATCTTCATGGTATACATAAGACAACTGAAAAAAAAAGAGAAATTAATTGCTTTGCCCAAAGTCACACAGCAGCCAACAAGGCAAAGGTGAGACCTGAACACTGTCACTTTTTAAATGTATAACAGCCGCCTCTTCTACAGGGAATGTGAGGAAGGTGACTTGGATGGGAGCAGGGTTAGACAGGTAGATTGGGACCTGTGCTAAGTTCCAGGGTTGCCATTAAAAAAAAAATACCACGCCAGGGTGTCTTCAAACAATAGATGTGTTTGCTCATCATTTTGGGGCTCAGAGTCCAAAATCAAGGCATTATTGAGGTTGGTTCCTTCTAGAGGGTTCCTCCAGGTTCCTTCCTTCTGAAGGAGAATCTGCTTTCTGCCTCTCTCCCGGCTGCTGGTGGTTGCCAGCAATTCTTGGCATGTAGACGCAGAATTCTGATCTCTGTCCTCGTTTTCGCATGGCATTCTCTTCTCTGTGTGTCGCTGTGTCTTCACATGGCCTTGTTATGAGGACACCGGTCACTGGATTTAGAGGCCACCCTAGTCCATTGCGAACTCATGTCAACTAATTACACCTGCAAAGACCATATTTTCAAATAAGGTCACATTCTGAGGTTTCAGGTGGATATGACGCTTTGATGAGACACCATTCAACCCAGTATAGGACCGGTTCATAAAGGTCCTGGAAGGTGATGCTGAGAAATGCAGATGGTGGGCAAGGAACAATCATGAAGGGTTTGTGAGGAGGAGGATGGCAGGATCCGACCGAAAATCCCTCGCCCGGTTCCGTGTGATTTCCTTATCGCCACAGCTCCTTGTGCCTTGTTGCTTTATTAAGGACTTGAACTGGGTGGGCTTCCGCCAGCAGGTGAATGCTTTCTGAGAGTGGCAGCCTTTCCTTTCTCTTGGAAACTTTGCACTTTTGGAGACGTTTTGCGCCTGCCTCCGTCGTGCCTTGGGCTAATCACTATGCCGCTTGAAACTATTTAAAGCCTGATGCATTAGTCACAACAAATCTGCTCCCACTGGGAGTTGAAAAGACTGAACAGGGCGCCAGCTTCTTTTGGGTAAGTGCGGTTTGTTTTCCCCCTCACGTCATTTGCACCCAACCCCTTGGATTCCTTGGACTGATTCAGGCACAGAGTGCCTTTCCTGAGTTGTCCCTGATGCAGGGAGAGCTGCCAAAGGCTAGTCGGGGCACCTTGGAAAGGGCAGACGAGGGCCAGGGGCTGAGGCAGGGCAGGGAGTGAGAGCAGGAGGGGCCGCTAGACTTGCCTGATCCGCGGGAAAGACCCTGACGCTCAGCGGACACACCGTGCCAGCTGGAAGCAGTTGAAAAAGCCTGGGGTGACCTTGTCAGTGCCCTGCTCTGACCCACCCCCAGAAACGCTGGGCTATGTTGATGTGCCTTGAAGCTGGGAGAGCACTAGAACTTTGGCCCTGCTCTAGTGGCAGAAGCCACAGTCCCCATCTGCCTTTGTGGCTTTGCCAAACCCTCAACCCGCCTGCAAGGGAGCCGGCTCGGGAGAGACACGGTTGGCCTCAGTGAGCGCGCAGAGGCCCAGGGCTTCTATTTATGTTGAGCAGGAATATGCAAAGAGCATGGCAGGCTTTCCCCAGCCTGGGCCTGACCACGTGTTCAGATTCCAGGGCTGTAGGTCAGGCGAGGAAGCAAGCACGGTGTGGGGCTAGGAAGAGAGTTTTGGGGTCCTGAATCGGAGGCTTTCTGTCCTCTGCTCTGGCTAGCTGTATGATCTCGGGCAAGCTGTCCTGAGCCTCAGGTTTTTCAGCTGTAAAATAGAGCGGGTAGGTAATTCCTGGCCCTCGGAGGGTTTTAGAGGCATGAATGAGAGGATTTACATACATGTGCTTTGCAGGCTGTATCGTGTGCAATGGGAGAGTGGGACAGAGGGTATGCGTTCTTGTATCTGCTATGCAGTAATAGCTTACATTTATCGAGGGTGTGATACGTGCTACAGGTTCCTCTGAGTACTTCTCGTGGATCGTTTAATGTAATATGTACAATCGCCCTGGGAGTTAGTACTGTTATTATGTCTCTTTTACCGACGAGGAAACTGTGGCCGAGAGAAGTTAAATAATTTGCTGAAGGCCCAAAAGCTAATTAGCTGTGAGGGTCCAGTTCAGACTCTGGGGCCTGCAGGCCTCACCGCCAGTCTATACCGCCTCTCTCCCATGCCCAAAGAATGAATTTAAAGCTTCCAGTTAGTGGGACCTCGTCTTGACAAACCCTGAAAATATGTCATCTCTCACCCTCACAAAAGCCTTGTGAGACAAAATTATCTCCTCCACCTTATGAGTGAGGAATCTGTACACGTTAGTTCCCTCCATTTATTGGGCACCTACTACTCCATCCAAGGTGGTGGGGACACAACCATGAACAAGATGAGGGGGTTCTTGCCTTCATAGACCGTATATTTTAGTGCCAGGGAGACAGGCAGTGAAATGCATGAAGAAAATCATTTCAAACCATGGTGAGGGGGATGAAAATAAAACCGAGTGAAGCGACAGAGGGAAGGGAGGCCAGGGAAGGCCTCTCTGAGGGGGGGACGTTGGAGCTGAGACCAGAAAGGTAGTGAGATGTGTGAGGAGGGGCTTTCTCAGGTGGAGGAACAGTGGGGGTCTGAGGAATAGAGAGGGGGCTGGAGCAGCTGGAGGAGGGGAGCCCAGGGAGTGAGAGGAAGCACGGATCGGGCCACGGGAGCAGGAGGCAGTGGCCACGGCAGAAAGTGAGGTGACTATCAAAGGAGGCAGTGAGGGCCAGGGACCTTCTCTCACTGACACCAGTTTCTTGGCATTGTCGGCCATGTGTCCAGTGAGGGATGATGGGATGATGGCTGAGGAAAGGCCCAGGCCCGGGCAGGTGGGCAGCATCCTTGGTGGATGGGCTGTGGCTTGCAGCCTGTGGAACCCTCTTCCATTTTGCTGCAGGGCAAACCGACAGCGGGTCTGAGGGCTTAGGGGTTCCCTCCACAGCTACACAGGCTGGTCGTCATAGTCCCATGCATCCAGGAATTGGCGTGGCTGTGACTAAACAGCTGGCTGCCGAACTGGGAGTGAGACCTTCCCAGCGGGGCAGAGCAGTTTCTTTCTTTCTTTTTTTTTTAAGTTTGAGAGAGAGAGCATGGGGGAGGGACAGAGAGAGAGAGAGAGAGAGAGAGAGAGAGAGAGAGAGAGAATGAATCCCAAGCAGGCTCTGTGCTGTCAGCGCAGAGCCCCACATGGGGCTTGAACCCACAAACCATGATATCATGACCTGAGCCGCAATTGGACACTTGACTGACTGGGCCACTCAGGCACCCTGGCAGAACAGCTTTCTTCCACCCACCTTCTCACACTCTCCTGCCCGGGAGAGTGTTGATCTTATTTAACAACCTCCTCTGGGGATTCTGCAGGAACCTGTCTATGGAGAATTGCAGGTGTATGTTCTAAAGAGCCTAATAAGATTTTTTCCCCCCTTGAGAGGAAGGAGATGCTTTGTGTGATAGGTCAGAATGAGATCCTTAACTTTGGACCGGGAAGACACTTGAGACAGTCCTGCCCAGCACTCTCACTGATGACAAGAGACTAAGGCTCAGGTGGTACTTAACCCAGCGTTACAAAAAATAGTTGGTGAAAGGCTTTCTGGGGAAAGAGAAAAAGCTGACCAAATACACTTTTCCTGGCTTAGTAAATGGAATGAATTGATCCTTCCACTGAACAGAGGCTAGCAGCAGATGAGAGTGGAGCTTCTGGTGTCCAGTGAGGGGCTGGTCCCCCATGCAGGACTCATGGGCGGGCGGTTCTTGGGCAAGTCCCTTAATGTCTGATTCTTCAGCTTCCTGGTCCGTAAAATAGAGACAATAATAGACAGTCACCTAAAGGGGTTTTTATGGGAACTGAATAAAATAACATAACCTATATCAAGGGCTCATCGCGCAGTGAGTGTTCAATAAAAGATTACTGCTATTACCATTTGGGGGTGCAGATCAGCAGTGATGGAGAGCATATGAAAATGCTCAGGAAGGGCAAGCCCACCTACAGATGACATTGCTGTGACCTTGAGCTGAGGCTGCCAAAACATCCCTCAGAGTGAATTTTTATCCATTCCCCCCCCCCAAAAGTTTATCTTTCCATTTGCCTCTATTTCCTGAAAGGCAACATCTAAGAGAAAAATATCCCCTAGTCTATCCCAGCATCTGAATTAGAGTTTTAGAACAGTTTGGTCTCTATTCCACAAGCCGCCCCAGCTCATCTGCCAGTTTGTGAGCCTAGACACTGTTGCTGTGACAGGCAGGTGGAAGAGAGGTACCTAGCCTCACCCAGCGGTTGTGGGATCCCATCTTTTGTCCCAACTCAACTCAACCCCAGGACAACACAGAAGATTTGTAGGATGACAGCTCATCTTCTCCTACAGGTACCATGTTATGATTTCAGGTGAAATCATCACTGGACAGTGATGTCTGTGATTAGTCATTTCCCTTCTGGCTTGGGGAGGAGACCGCAGGCATGTGGAAGGGACCAGAAGCCCCATGCGCACAGCCAGTGACTCACAGGCCCTGAGAACTGACCACTCATGGTGACTCGGCATTGACTCGACCCTCGGCATTGACTCTGCAGGGGCCTGGCTGGGCCTCACCACGTCCTGTTTCTTTCCCCTCTGCTGAATGCAGTCCCCATCTTCATGTTAGGAAACATCTTGTCGAAAACAAAATTAGAAGAACAAGAGAGAAGAATCAAGAGCCCTTTCCAAGAAGGAATTTAGCTGGGAGAACTGAATCCTTTAGCTGGGAGGACTGAATCCTGTCTAATACCCTGGGTTAAAAAGAACCAGCTATGAACTACAAATGCAGTTGACTTTGGCCCTGAGATCTGTAGGGAAAACCAGAAAAAGAAATAGTAACGAATCAGCAGCATAAGTGATATTTGCTTGTGAGCTCTTCTAGCCGTGTGTGTGAATAAGGAATTCTGTCCCAGGGTCCTATAGAGTTTGCTTTGTGCCCCAAAGTGTGGAGTTTGGAAAAATACCAGCCCTGGCAGTTCTTCTGCTTTGGGGAATAAAAGGAAACTCCCATGAGAATCCTGTTTCTTGGAAAACCGTTACTCACCTGAGCCCTGTGTTCGGACGGAGGTTCAGAGTGAGTCTGAAAGGGCTCGTGGGGAATCTGAGCACAGGGGCTGCTCAGTCTGTGCCCAGGCCCAGAGCCAAGGACGTCTATGTTGCCCAGGGAGAAGGCACTCGGGGGGACCTTGGGACTCTGGGGAGTCATTTACTCATTCATCTTCTTTTTACTGAGGACCTGCTGTGCACCAGGCACTGTGCTAGGCACGATATAACAAGAATAGCAAGGTTTCTGTCATCATGGAATTTACCTTCTCGTGGGGAGATACAGACAAAACACAAGTAGGCAAGTGCATTAATATGTTTACTTCAGAGAGTGGCGAGTGCTGTGCAGACGGGAAAGCAGGGTGACATGTTCACGAGCAACTGGGGGTGATGTTAGACCATGTTAGAGCTGAACGACCAGCCGTGGGAAGACCAGGGGAGCCTGCCTGATCCAGGTAGTGGAATCACCAACACAGAGGCTCCGAGTGGGGACAGCTGTGGCTCCTGCAATGTGTATAACAATGGCCAGTGTCACTGGAGCCTCGAGAATCAGTGGCTCCTTTTCAGATTGATATGTGACGTGCTAAATCATCCCACTGCAGTGTCCACTTGGATAGCCATCTCCTGGAGGCAGGGTGGGAAGGAGGGTCTAGAACTCCTTTGGAGACGAGCAGGAATGATTGGTTAGAGGACTAATCCTTCCCTCCTCCTCACCTCCACAGTTAACCCACCATCAAGTCTGTGGGCTCACGCTCCCCGTTTTCTCTTAGGAAGTCCACTTCTCATCATGCCCACCACTTTCACCCTGATTCAAACCACCCAGCATCTCTCCCCAGGTCTACTGGAAAGGCCTCTGAAACTGGTTTCTCATGCATGGTCTTGCCTGTCCCTGGTCTACTCTCCACACTGTGGTCAGAATGATCTTTTAAAACCTCAGATCTAGGGGCATCAGGCTGGGTCAGTCCGGGAGCATGCGACTTTTGATCTCGGGGTTGTGAGTTCAGGCCCCGCATTGGGTATAGAGATTACTTGAAAGTAAAATCTTTGAAAATAAATAAATAAAACAGTAAAAAGACCCTTTCAGAGCTAATCATGCCCCATACACTTCACAGTACTTTTCCATGACTCCCCATTGCTGGGTCAGGATTCGGACCCAAGTCCCCACAATGACATGCAAGGCTTTGTCTATACAGAGCCCTTATTTCTTCTCTAGCCTGTTTCCAGCCATTTGTGGCTCCACTTTCTGTTCTGGCTACGCAGGCTTTCTTCCAGTTCCTCCAATACGCTGTACTAGTTTTGGCCTCAGGGCCTTTGCACAAGACTCAATGGCTCCTAATCTCTTCTCCTTCCATGCACCCTGGCCTTAGCAACTTCTACTCAGGCTTCAGCATATCTGTTACTTCAGCAGAGATGTCTTCCTTGCTCTTCACCATGGTGATATTACACTGGGTCTTTGCTTCCATGTTCCCAGTAGTGCTTCATAATTGTTGTCCTAACTCTCAACACACGTATATTTGCTTGCAATGGCTCTTTCCTGCCTTAGTCCATAAGCTCCAGAAGGGTGGGAACCATGCCTGTCTTGTCCATTACTGTGTCCTCAGCACTTAGAAAGCGTCTGGTGCACAGTAGACACTCGATCTGTATTTGCTGAGGCAGGGAAGGAATGAGTGCTCGCAAAGACCTTGACTCTTAAATGTTCCACTTGAATGTGCTACTTGCTTTCAACAAAATGAAATAACAGGAGACTGTATTTTCTGTTCCTTTTCTCTACCCTATAGAGATGGTGATTGATATCTGGAGTTCAAGAATAAGCATAGTGAGCAGGAATTCTGGCAGATGAACAACCTGCTTAGGAAGTCTGTTCTTGCCTTCGACTATCAGAACAGGGTTATTTTCTTTGGCCCCAAAAAGTCTAAGACTGTGTGTACTCAGGGAAACGGTATAGACCCACAGTGTGGAGCCAGGGCCAGGGGTGAGACTCAAATAATAATCAAGTGGAAGAGGGTTGTGTGAAGCCTGGTGGGGGACATTGCCTTTCTCAGCGGCCGAGGAATTGGAACATTCCCCCTTGTGTCAATGTGGAAGTGAATGAATTAAGTTCCGTTTTATGCCGTGCCTGGAAAAATACCAATGCTATACTCGCGTAGTTTCTGAAAGCAAACCCCAAATGCCACTCAGTCTCGGCTCTATGAGAGTCTGTTACAGAGGAAAAGAGTCAACATTCACTCACAGATTATGGGAAATACCACTGAAGTGGAAAAAGATTATGGCCGTGGATTTTTACTTTTTTGAGGTTATGTACCTCTTTGCAACTCTGACAGAAGCAATGGACCCTTGCTCCCCTTCATGTCCCTGACCCTCTGCAAAATATATGTCCATATAACAACATCCTCTCATCCATGGAGACCCCTGGAGGGCCATAGCCTCAGGTTAGAAATTCCAGTTACTGGGTCTGGTTGGAAAGTGAGCAGAAATAAGCTAGTAAGAAATGACGTGGGGGGCGCCTGGGTGGCTTGGTCGGTTAAGCGTCCGACTTCGGCTCAGGTCATGATCTCACGGTCCGTGAGTTCGAGCCCCGCGTCGGGCTCTGTGCTGACAGCTCAGAGCCTGGAGCCTGCTTCCGATTCTGTGTCTCCCTTTCTCTCTGACCCTCCCCCATTCACTCTCTGTCTCCAAAATAAATAAACGTTAAAAAAAAAAAAATTAAAAAAAAAAAAAAAGAAATGACGTGGAAGGACAAGTTACACAATGTTTGGTCCAAAGAATAAAACAGAAGCACTGTGTAATTAGATAGTTCTTTGCAAGTTGGTTGGCACAGGGTGGCCATGTGCATCAGAGCAAAGTAAGGCAGACCTCTAGGGTCTGAGGGGAAGCTACTCCGAGTGTTTCCCCAGATTTAGCCAACCATGGTGATCCCTTGACCAAAATCCGCCATGAGGCCAGGATCTTGGTCTGTCACGTTCAGCACTGGTCCTCAGTGGCTCACTCCAGTGCTTGGCACTTAGTAGGGGCTCAATAGATACTTGTTGAGGGGCGCCTGGGTGGCTTAGTCAGTTAAGTGGCCGACTTCGGCTCAGGTCATGATCTCACGGTCCGTGAGTTCAAGCCCTGCGTCGGGCTCTGTGCTGACAGCTCAGAGCCTGGAGCCCGTTTCAGATTCTGTGTCTCCCTCTCTCTCTGACCCTCCCCTGCTCATGCTCTGTCTCTCTCTGTCTCAAAAATAAATAAACGTTAAAAAAAAATTAAAAAAAAAATAGATACTTGTTGAATGAATGAATCCATGAGACTATCCTGGGTTGCCTCACTTCACTCTGGCTTCCTCTCCTTAATTTTGTTCTGGATTTATCAGATTTTAGTTTTTCTTTAGTTGTTCAAGAAATGTTTGTTGAGGTCGGTGATGTGGTGGCATGTGTTAGTCGAATTCAAAGTTGAAGTCAATTCTAAAATTACACTAAACTCTTGGGTGGGGGAAAAAAAAGCGGTATTTGTTAGAGCCTTCTGGTGGGCCATACTTGTTCTCTAAGCACAGAGTGACATGAGATTGAAGAGCTTCTGCTCTGGGAGTGCTTGGGAGTGACAAGAGCCTCAGTTTCTCCAAATGTAAAATGGGACATGAGGAAGAAAATTATGCGGTTAAAACGCTTAGCACAACTCTTAGCACACACCTACATATTGTCTTAATGAATGCCTGCCATTTTTATGATTACCTAACTCCTCTGCTGCACAGTTTATTGGTTCCTTTTGGGTTCTCTTCCCTTACTGAGCTCACAGCTCTGAACCCCAGAAACTGTTGCTAACTATACAGTGGGTCAAGTGCAGCCTTTTAAAAGTCCCAGAATCAGGGGCGCCTGGGTGGCTCAGTCAGACAAGTGTTTGGCTTTGGCTCAGGTCTTGATCTCATGGTTCGTGACTTTGTGCCCCACGTCAGGCTCTCTGGTGTCAGCACGGAGCCCTCTTCAGATCCTCTGTCTTCTCCTCTCTCTCTCTGCCCCACCCCTACTTACACTCTGTCTCTATCTCAAAATAAATAAATAAACTTTGCGGGGCGCCTGGGTGGCTCAGTCGGTTAAGGGTCCGACTTCAGCTCAGGTCACGATCTCGCGGTCCGTGAGTTCGAGCCCCGCGTCGGGCTCTGGGCTGATGGCTCAGAGCCTGGAGCCTGCTTCCGATTCTGTGTCTCCCTCTCTCTGCCCCTCCCCCGTTCATGCTCTGTCTATCTCTGTCTCAAAAATAAATAAACGTTAAAAAAAAAAATTTAAATAAATAAATAAATAAATAAATAAACTTTGAAAGAAAAATGTTGAAAAAAGTCCCAGAATCAATCATGGCTACATTTAAGGGCTGTGAACATTACTACTTTCCTCCCTTCCTATTTTTCCACATTTTAAAATTTCAATTAATAAGCACGCGTTGCTTCATAATTTAAAAAGTACTGAATGAGAAAAAGGTAGTGTAATAAAAATGTGTTTATCCCATGTTGCTAAATTCAGAGGTAGAAAACAAGAACATTTTATCGTCTCTGGTCCGTAGAATCAATTCCAGGAAACCCGGGGGAACCCAACTTGTCCATTGTGTTGCCCACATAAAAATGCCCAAACACAGGTGCCAAGAAAGGAAGGCTGCATGCCGGAGTAGACAGGGATGTGCTGCTCTGTTTAGTGGTCGTGGGGTTAAGCGCAGGGACCCCTGGCTTCATCTCCTGGCTCTCCCCACTACCCGGCTCTTCGTGCAACTTTGGAAAAACGGCTCAACCGTTTCAGCCTCACTTTCCTCATCAGTAAAGTGGGAGAGACAGATGGAGAGATTCTTGCTTATAGATTGTTGTGGGAATGAATATCAGATACTTCACGCAGCAGAGTAGCTGTTCCATACATTCTTGTTTCCTTTCTGTTTTTCTAATAGCGTCGGTGACATCGTCATCCTTTACGTTACGTGTGTACATTTTGCACACGCGCGTATATATAAATGAGTACATACGTGTCTGCACTGTGATGTTGAATCATCGTCTCAGCCTGATCATGGCCACACTAGAACTCTTGATTTCTCGAACCTGCCCCGCCAGCTGCTCCTCCCTTAGCCTTCTGCACCGACACTCCCCTAGTTGTCCCACCTCAAAACCCGAGTTGTCCTTCGCTTCTCTCCCTCCCTCACATCCCGTATCCAGTGTGGCAACTCTGCTGATGTGCCTCAGAATCAGCCCCTTCTTTCCGCAGCCACTGCCCCCATCCCAGACACAGCCACCGTCCTCGTCCTCTCA
The DNA here is from genome assembly GCF_023721935.1 of Panthera uncia. Classification (NCBI taxonomy): domain Eukaryota; kingdom Metazoa; phylum Chordata; class Mammalia; order Carnivora; family Felidae; genus Panthera; species Panthera uncia. The sequence continues at coordinate 38,128,204 of NC_064808.1, read as the reverse complement.
CTCCCGCGTGAGTATAAAATCTCCTGCCTGCACCCAGTGCCAGACCCCACAGCTGCCTCCCCACGGGGAGCCAGAGTGAGCACTGACCTGCGCCAGCCTTGGCTTGTGCCACTTCCTTGCTCAGAACTTCCTTGGCTTCCTGTGGTGCTGGAAATAAAACCCAGATTGCTTACTGTCCCTCAGATCTCTATATTGGGGAACAAGCAAACCTCTTCGGTACGGGGCCAGGTAGTTAATATTTTATTTTTTTATTTTTAGTTAAAAAAAAATTTTTTTTTTAATGTTTATTTTTGACAGAGAGAGACAGAGCATGAGCCGGGGAGGGGCAGAGAGAGGGAGACACAGAATCGGAAGCAGGCTCCAGGCTCCGAGCTGTCAGCACAGAGCCCGATGTGGGGCTCGAACTCACAAACTGTGAGATCATGACCTGAGCCAAAGTCGGACGCCCAACCGACTGAGCCACCCAGGTGCCCCAAGTTAATATTTTAGATTCTGTGGGTCCCATAGGAGTCTGTCACATCGCCATCATCTTCTTATCCTTCTTTGTCTTCATCATTGTCTCCCTTTTTTCTCCACCTTTGTTTCCTTCTTCTTCTAACCCTTTCAAAGCGTAGTCACTGTTCTTAGCTCATTGGCTGACAGAGTCAGTTTGCAGTAGTTTGGAGACTCTTGTGCTGCGGGCACTGGCCTCAACTTTTCTCTCCAGCTCATCTGCTCTCACCCTCTGCCTTGCTCTCTCTGCTCCAGTCTCAGTGGCTTTCTTGCTGTCCTTGAGCACACTGACCACATTCTGCTCAGGGCTTGTGCGCTCCTGTCCCCCTGCCCCTGGCACTGTTCCCCCAGGTCTGCTACAGGGCTCACTTCCTTTGTTTGAGTCTCTGCTGGCAGGTGCCTCTTTGGAGAAGCCTCTCTGGGCTGCCTCTCTGTAGGGCACGCCTTTCCACCCCCAGGCACATTCTGTCCCTCACCTGGCTCTACCTCTTGTGGTATGTACTATACATTTACTTGCCTGTCAGTTCTGCTGCCCTTGTATGTAAATTCCTTGAGGGCAGGCTTTGTCTGTCTTGTTCAGCTGTGTGTCTCCCCAACACCCAGAAAAGAATGGGGGCGCTTGGTGGTCATTCAAGAACATCTGTTGCGTGCATGAATAAGTGTAAGGACAATTCTGCTCTGCAGCTAGTTTTCAACCCCTGCAATACCACTCATGTGCAACAAGGCGGCCCTCTTTATAAATTGTCAGCCGTGTTGGTTGTGTCTATTAACAGCACCAAGCTGGGCTCTGAGTGACGGTGAGGACAGTGAGAACCCAATTCCACGTGCTGTCGGGGTCTGCAGGCTGAAGCCAAGTGTGGACATGGGGAGGAGCAGGAGGAGGAGGGAGAGCAAAGCGGGGTCTTGAAGTGAGGGGAACTGTCCAACTCTCAGGAAACTGATGTCATTAGAGCACCCCTGGATGATAAGTGCTCAGTGGAGCCAATGCCTGACATCTCTTGAGGAGGGAGAAAAGCATGTCGTAGAGCCAGAGGAGGAGCATTGAGATCAATTGTCCTTCCCAGGAACACACAGCCAAGACAGCCTGCAAACCACTTAGTGCGGACATTGAAGAGATGGTGCTTATTGGGCCCAGATGGGACACCGTGTAAAAATCTGGTATTTCTGGAGCCACTGAGTAGAGAACATGGCGTCTCCCAGCCCCAGGCACAAGTCTCCTAGAATCTCCTTCTAAGGAAGGGCTTTGGGATTTGCAAACTAGAGGGGTGCATCTGCAGCAGTCAGGTATACCCTTCTCCCACCCTGCACCCCCACCCTGCCTTGCTCCAGTCCAGAAACCTTAGGAGAAACGGGTTTGGATCTGTGTCCTTGCAGAAGAGAGCCTGGGCCCCTTCCTGAGGACATTGTAGGCGGCTACTCAGGAGATGCGCAGCATGGGGCGTCCCATGGAGGTCTCCAGGACGACTGGGTACTGTGCACTTTCGAGTTCTGGCTCAGGGTCAGACAGTGAGCCTTGGGTTGGACGGCGAGCCTGGCTGTAAACTTGAATGCCGGTCAGGGACCAGATAAGTCCTGGCCTAGAAACCAGGTCAGGGAGTGAAATCTGTTCCTTGGATGCCCCTTAGGATAGAAACCGGGAGGCATGGGACAAGGGAGCCTGTGTGGTGTCCAGATTGGGGATTTTAGGTCCAAGATCACACGTCTAGCTCTTGATTTTAGAAAATAAGACAGCTGTAGAACATGAGGGAAAATGCAGTAATAGTATAAATCAAACTGTCCCTCATAGCCCCACCCCAGGAGCCCAAGGCAGGAGATCAGATGGTCTGGGATCTGGTGATGGGTCTGCTGTGTGACCTTGGACTAGTCACTTGACCTTTCTGGGCTTCAGTGTTTTCACATATACAATGGTAATGATAAATCTTAATGTTCTCGTCTCATGAGTTGTTAGGCTCGAACAAGAGAATGAAGTCTTTGTAAAGTTAGAAAGGCTCTAGTCATGCATCACTTGCTCCCTAACCCAGTTGTATAAAGCAGTGTACCAATAGGAACAATAAGCATCCAGTGAGCACAGACCGTGTGTCAGCTACCATGCCCGCTGTTCATATGCATGTTTCACATGGGCCTCACCGTTGAGAGACAGGCACGGTTATCATTTCCACGAGCAGATGAGATCACAAGACACAAAGAAGTTAAACAACGTGCCCCAGGTCACACAGCAAGCCGAGGTAGACCAGACTCTGAATTCAAGCAGTTTGTCTCCAGAGTAGGCACTGGGAGCTTGCATTGGGAGCTTGAGGGCCTGTAGCCAGATCTCCAGGCTCCCAACCCAGCCCCCGCCTTGGCTTCCTCGGGGAAGATAACCACAAGTCCGTCCAGTGAAAACAGACCCATCACTATCTCTTCCCTGCAGACTGGTTGATCACTGCCAACCGCAGAGAGGCTGCGGGGCCTTGACACGGCCTGATGTTTACCACCTCCGAGAGCCAAGGGTTCCAATGGGGCTGGTGGACCCCTGCCGATCCTGGGAAGGAGGAAGAGATGCCAGGGAGCAGGGGCTCCTCCGGGTTACGCAGAGCGGGCACATAGGGGGGATCTTCCCCATCCAGGATGGGCCTCCCTCACTGCACATTGGGTGGGCTTGGGGGAGAACATTTCCTAGAGAAAGCAGAGGCAGGGAGGCACTCTCTGAAGGACAGACTGCCATTTTCCATGCCTTGATCAGGTAGAAGAGAAGGAAAGGCGGTCAGCGCCCCCTCCTCGTGCCCTCTTTTGGGACAGCGTGGCCAGGCCGGCTGCTGTTGGCTCGGCTTGCCGGAAGAAACTATTCCATTAAGTGGAGTGTGCTGAGTTCGGCCAACGGAAAGTGGCAGATGAGGGCTCGTGGGGATTCCTCTCTGAGAATAATACCTCAGGAGCCTTTTCGGATGGACCGGGACAGTGAAAGGACACGAAAACAGGTAGAAGAGGAAGTCTTGAAAGAGCCAAGGCCTTGGGCCTGATAAGAGAAGACCGACAAGCATGGGCCCTGTCAAATATCTGAAGGGCTGCCCTGAGGCAGTCTAGTTCAGACTGAGTTCGGTGGGGTGGGGGAAGGAACGGCAGGGAACAGTGCCAGGAAACATGCAGAAATCTCCACAGAAGGAAGAACTGCCCTGGGGGCAGTGAGCTGTCCATCACTGCAGGGGTTCGAGCAGAGGCAGGAGCCCCTGTTGGCAGGGGCCTTGCTGAGGTCGGGGTGTGCACACGGGTAGGAAGAGAACTCAGGGATCCTTAAGGCCTGCACAGCCCTCTGTGACCCTGTGGCTGTGCGAACAAGTGGGGTGGGAATGGTGTCGCATATTCAATGCAGGCATGCCTTGTGCTGGCCTCAGGTCTCCCTCCCTGTTCTGTCTCGGTCCCTAGTGACCTGCGACCCCCAGCCCTATTACTTTTTCTTCCTGGAATAACTCCGGGCCCTGCACCCTGCCCTTCTGTGCGCTGCTTGTTGCTGGGGGACGCTAGTGGACAATGGGCCAGATGACTCATTTTGGGGCTTTCTGAAGAGACAGCCTGAGTACAAAGCTCTTTCCTCTGGATCAGTGAGTCTCCATCTTTCGCGGGCATCAGAATGAGCTGCAGGCCTTATAAGACGACAACAACAACAACAACAACAACAGCAACAACGAAACACAGACTGCTGGGTCGCACTAGAGTTTCTCTTTCCGCAGGTCTATGGCGGGTGTGGCCTAAGACTTTGCATATGTAACAAATCCCCAGGTATTGCTGACACCGTAAGTGCAGGGACCGCACTGTGCGAACCACTGCTCTAGAAGACCTACAAAGCCTATAACCATCGGTACAAGGCTATAGATTCAGACAAACCCACGTTGGACTTCCACCATGGAATTCTACCATTTATGAGCTGTGTGATGATAGGTAATTTACCTAACACCTTTGTGCTTCTATTACCTGTTCTGGATACTGGTGATGGTACCGCTTTCAGAGAGTTATTGCGAGGATGAAGATGGCGATGTCGATAAATAGCTTAGTGTCTGGGATGTGCTAAGTATGCAAATACTTGATAAATATTAGCAATTGTATTATCAGAATAAGACAGTGGCTATTTCAGACACTCTGTGTCCACCTCTATAGGACAGTGGTATCGGAGCAAAGGCGCACATCTTCCTCCAACTGGGCACCCCCCACCCCACCCCCGCTGATGTAGGACCAATCCCATTGTCATTCCTTACCATCTGCTCCATGCTGGAAGGATGGGGATTCATTATCAGTAAGGCCATCCTTCAAACCTTGGTTTTGTGTCGGGGGCCTGCCACATATTCCGAATGACTGACCTTCAGTGTGACTGCAGGAGCCCGCCTGATAGAAACCAGATTGTGTGTAGGACACAGGGGTGGGGTCATCTGAGTTCTCTGGTCATGTTTCTGTTGGAGCCCCAAGGCCCCCACGGTCCCATCGCTCATATCCTGTGGTCTTTGGACTGGTAGTTATAAGGATAGAAGTGCAGGCTTAAGTCTCCCGCCGCAGGGTCTCAAAATGGAGTGAGAAAAAAATCTAGGGGTGCCTTCAGATGGCCTCGGGCTGCTCTGAACGTTGCCGAAGAGGAGGGCCTGCTGGGAAAATATATGCCAGGTACAGCCTTGCGGGGTACCGATCCTGAAGTGTGTTCCTTGGAGCGGTAGCTTGAGAAGTGTTCCACCTGAAGGATTCTGCCGGCAAATACCTTTGGGCAGTGCTCCGTTTCCAAATGGCTGGTTAGAGCTCTGGGCTGCTCACTAGCGTGTTTAAGCTTCCCAGAAGTCCTACAGTTAAGACACATAGGTGAGGTGGTTGAACAGACTGAAATGTTTCCCGTCAATTAGTTTTGGGAAACTAGTTCTAGGAACTTAGAGTTTTTCAGGGGCCTTCATATGTCATAGCTCCCCTGATTTTAAGTGGTCAGTACGATCATACCCATTTCCGTGAAGAAGAGGCTGAGATGTAGATATGTTTACAACTTGCCCCAGGTCACAGAGCTATTTAAAATACTGCCTACTGGGGCACCTGGGTGGCTCAGTCGGTTGAGCATCTGACTCTTGACTGAAGCTCAGGTCATGATCTCTGTCTGGTTCACAGGATCGAGCCCCAAGTCAGGCTCTGCACGGAGCCTGCTTGGGATTCTCTCTCTCCGCCTTTCCCCTGCTCGCGTGCATCAAAATACAGAAATCTCTCTCCTCAAAATAAAGAAAATAACATTAGAAAAAATAATAAAATAGAATACTGCCTACCATTGCGCGATCTGAGGAAGAATTTGTGGATTCAATGGAAGTTTATTTGTAGTGGCAGCAATCATTAAAGCCAAAGAAGGAGAAGCAAAAACCAAAACCAAAAATAAAACCTCCACTAACTGGGAATAGCACCTATTATTTGTAAAAACCCTTTCAGCGAAGTATTTATTTTACTTTTGATCTTAGGCTTACATTATGATTATGATGTCACCACACAGAGAGGTGGAACAGCACAGGTTAAGAACATAGATTCTGTAGCTACACGGTGTTTGAATCCAAGCAGTGTCACTTACTAGCTCTGTGACCTTGGGCAAGTTATTTGACTTTCCTCTGCCTGGTTTCCCCTCTGGGCAATGTGATTTTCACACCTATATCGTATGGTTACTATGATGATTCAATGAGATAGTACATGCAGCCCTCTCAGAATGGTACGTAGCACATAGAAGATTCACTCCTGAAATCTATTTTATTATTAGCTCTTGGTTGCTGCTATTAATTCTGTTGAAAATAAGAATACGACGCAAAGTCCACTTGTCTTGAGAACCCAGGAAGAGGGTATTTAGAAAGGAGCCCGTAGGTCTAAGACTTAATGTGGCCTGCTCATTAAGCAGCTGTGCAACTCTGGACAGCTCATTTAACCTCTCTGTGCCTCAGTGAGTTCTTCGGAAAACGGGATCAGGCCAGCCATCTAGCTTAGATTACAGAATGGTTCTAAGAATAACCACCTGGGTAACTGACAAGAAAGTGCTTTGACAAACATGAAATTAGGTCATCGTGAGTTCTCGAGGTCCACATTTGACCCGAGCATGACCAGGCAGGAAGCTGTGGAAGGGGGCTGGCTGGGAAGAACCCCACTACTCACTGTGCTCTAGGAGCTGAGAAATGCCCACGAGTGTGGAGGCCATGTGATCAATAGCAGTGGTAATTTCACGGGCCGCACAGAAGCCAAAAGTGAGTCATTAGCAGTGCTGAAAGTTTTCCTTTGCTAAACAATGGTGCCCTCATTCTGGGATTTCCCAGGTTGTCCTTGTTGACTTTGGAATAGAGGGTGATTGTGTATACGCACACTGTCTTGGTAGGTGCATCTCAGACATCTGTTTCCTCCTGTTTACCCTCATCTCATGCCCTGCGTACCAGACCCACGGTGCCAGCCCCCTCGGCATTCATCACTGGTAGCCTCTTTTGGGCTGGGGGAAGGAGGAGGCCCTCAGCGGGGTGTGTGTGTGTGTGTGTGTGTGTGTGTGTGTGTGTGAAGCAATCTCCTATGAAATCAGGATGCCTAACAAAAGTGGAATCAATTTACCTGCCGCTGCTTTTGTTCCAAAGGAAAAGCCTCCAGAGCCCCCACTGGGGAATAATATTTAACCCACTTCGAGGGTATCTGTGTCCCTTTCATATCTCTATCATGAAAAGCAATGGCATTTCCTACAACATAAGTATTACTGGGGAGCCGCTGAGTTCCTCAACGGTGCCCAGGAAGTGTGGACCACAGCCCCTTGGGAAAGAAGACTGCCTCGTAAATTGCTGACCTTAATCCCTGGTGACCAGAACCGGCCCAGAATGAAAGGGCTGATCCCACAGGGAAAATAAAATAAACAAAACCACACCACCCTCTCCCCCACCAAACCACAACCACCGAAAACAAAACAAACCAACACAACCCAGTGAGAGTTTGAGGACAACTCCATTCCAGACCGTTCATCTGAATCACTCAGTCGCAAAACCAGAACAGAGGATAAAAATTAGAAACCATTTAACTTTCTTAAGTGCTTTGACAATAGCTATCCATATTTCTGTGGCAGGATTTTTTAAGCTTTTTTTTTTTTTTTTGCTTGCTTTAAACAGTTCTATTTCACCTTACATGAACCCCTAGCTCAATGGAATGGGCTGGATAAGCCTAAAATGTCTTTAGGCTACCTCCAGAAATGTCTGCAGTCCCCATGCCCGGACATCTCAATGGGGTCAGAGCAGGAGATGTGGCTGCTCAGAGAGTGGGAGAGAGGGAGGAGGGAGGGCTGGCAGTGTGGAGGCCCTTCAAAGGGGGGTCAGAGGTCACCCAGAGATTGCACAATTTCCACCCTTATCTGCCTCATTGAAGGAGTGGGAGGGGAGGGGGCTGGAGGAGGAGCCCCTGGGCCTGGGATGTTGAATAGAGCAAATAAATACCAGGGGCACCTGGCAACCCTGGGATCTGAGGGAAAAGCGTGCCTGCTCTTCGGAAGTGTGCTCTAAGTTGCTTGGGACCAGTTTGGCTGCTTTGGAGAAGTCAAAAGCCTCTTACCCCAGAGCTTTAAAGTTAGTCTTTAATTATTTGTCCATTCTTCCTGAAAATTATTTTTTACCCTAAGCTCCTTCTATGTTTGGCAGTGTTTGGGAGGCCATAGAGAAAAATAAGACATAATCCTCGCTCTCCAAAAGCTCTTCTAGCGATATTTAAAAGGAAATGTCCAGTATCCAGGTTCCCAGCAAGCAAGTGAATCTTTAGTGTGGCAAGGTCACCGCGGATTTCGGATTTCTTCCTGAGAGCCTTCCCGAGATGCCATCGTGTCCTGTGTCCAGCCTCCCACAATTCAGTTGGATTTCTTTTCAGTGCACTTCACACGGCACAGCGGAAGGCGTTCTATAGAGGTGACCTGGATTTTCCTGGACAATTATGGGGGAGGGGACTGGATGATCTTTAAGTCCCCTATAGTCCTGACCTTCTGAATGTATTAATTCTGTTTGGTGTAGTGCCAGTGACAAGCCAAACCCTATTCTGAGTGTTCAAAGGCGAGTGAGTTAGAGTACCTGTTCCTAAGCAATTTGTGAGCCGGTTGTGATAATACTCCCATCAGTACTAACACTTGCAACAGCTAATGAGATGTGCCCACCCCCAACTGCAGAAGGAGACAGACTGTTACAAAGGCTGTTGAGAAGATGGAAACAAAGAGCTGGGGACCACAGAAGAGAGGAGAGAGAGTTCTCCAAGGGGAGGGATCTAAGAGAAGTTCACCAACTGAGTTAACTTTGCTTTGGGTCCTCCCAGATCTACATGATATTGTTTGGCAGAGAATGGAAGGAAAAGCACTTCCGTGCAGAGGGAACAGCCTGAGCAAAGGTGTGGAGATGTGGCTGTACCCGGCCTCCTCCAGGAGAGTGAGCAGCGTGTTGGAGGGGCCATGGGAGACACTGCACCACTCAGACACTGATCCCCATCCCTGGAAGGAAGAAAGTGAATTGTGGGGGGACCCAGAAAGCCACACATTAAACACTGTTCAGGGAACAAACTGAAGGCAGTGGCATTTAGCATGTGCACTGGGAGATGCCTTTACATAATTCTTTATCTCAAGAAAAAAGTAAAGGGAGGAGGGAGGGAGAGAAATCCTTTGCTAGCCCAGCCCAGCCCAGCCCAGCCCTTTCGAGGAGGGCCGTATTCATTCATTTGTGGGCTTGTCAGTGTGACATTGTATCTGCCTCCTGAAAGCCATACATCTTACTTTCAAACCCTCCAATCGCTGTGGACCCCCTGCAGACCCCAGTGTTCCCAGTGACCTTTTGGCAGGGGGCTCACTCCCCTCCAAAGCTGGTGGAGGGGAGATGGCATCTTCTGTGCTCGCCCTCCTTGTCCCAGCTTTCTTCCCCGAGAAGGATTAGTGCTTTGCTTAGATTTGACTCTCAGTTTCTAAAAAGACTGCCTGCTGTGTACTTCCCCAAATCTTCTATTTTCACTTTTATACATCTTCCTCCATATCCGAGATCTCCAGGCCCTCCCAGAAAGGGAAGGGGACTTAGAATAAGCCTTAAGGCCACTTGCAGAGACGTCTGCTCACAGACGGTCTTCATTTTCCCAGGGACGGCATTTCTGAGATTTCCTTTGTTGTACATAGTACGGCAATAGCGTGCACGCTGCAGAGATAGGGGGCAGGCAGGCCATCTCAAGTGATGCTCCTGTTTGGCGGTGTCTGAAGTGACTGGACGGAGCCAGTCACTTACCCTCTCGGAGCCTTTATCTGCAAAATGGGGAAGATGGCTTTTCTGAGCATTGCTGTCATGAGTAAGTGGAAATTGTCCTCTGCCACACTTATGAAACACCTGCTACTATGGCTAGGATTTTCACTGGACAGATGATGCTGAACTCTTCTGTGCTAATTTACTATTCGCTCCTGGTTATTTGGGGAAAAAATAACAGACTCCCTATGTTAAGCTATTAGCTTATTCCCTACCTCAGGGGGTGGCACGCTGCTTGTGGTCTTTCCTTTGCCATCACCGTGCCACGTAAGAGCTGACATCTGTCCACAGTCAGCCTCGCGCGTGGGTGGAAAGGCATCAGCCCACATTCGGGGCAGCCTAGAGAGCTCGTTTTGTCTGATGTTCCCCGGGCTGGCCCCTGCAGTGTCTGAACATTTCCCCGTTAGTCACTGCTCTGGCTGAAAGAGTGGAAGATCCCCTGTTAAACTGGAGTGCGTTATCTGGGAAACACATTAAGCCATTAACAGCTGGACACAAATTAGTTTATCAGATGGGCTGGCCTTGCAGAATGTAGGAGGGAAAAGGAACTTTATAGTTCTTATAGGTGAGGGAAAGGAGGACTGCGAATGAGCAGGTCTTTGGGACGCCAGGCCTCAAACCGGGCTTTCTGGCCCAAATCTCTTCCCCTCTTCTTCCTGTCTTGAGGAACAAGATAGACACTCCAGCTTTCGTTCTGGAGATAGTTATCACGTGCCTCCCCCAGCTGGGGAGGTGCTAAGAATTCAGAGAAGTAGAAGAGTAGGGAAGACGGACGTGCAAGTAAACAAATGCTGAGCCATATGGGGCACATCTCTTGGATGCTGAGGATGGAAAGGTCTGGAACAGGACACTGTCAGCAAAGGGCAGATCCAGCCTCTGGGGAGGGGAGGGGGTCAGTGCCACAAAGGGTTGCACAATACTAGGACCTAGGACTCTACCTTGTGGCTACCATGAGAGTACAAGAGAGGTCACGTTCAGGGACCTAGGCTAAGGTGGGGGTCACTGTCTGCAAGGGTGAATGCTGGACTGTCAGGTTCAGGGAATGGGTCGGAAAGCCATGAGCTGAAAAAAGGGGCCAACGGTTAGGAGGAACAAGGACACACTGTAGGACCGACCTTCACAAGCATTGTTCCCATTGCTTTGTCCCATGTGGTCAACACAGGCTGATGTCTTTCCCTTAAATCACCATCAAAGGACTTGGTGGAAGATCACAGAAATAGGAGGAAGGAGAAGAAAGGTGCCAGGAAAGGCAGCTTGGCGCATGATAAATAGCTCTCCAAGATGTAGGAGGTTTTAAGGAGCTGCTTCTGTTTCTGAAATTCTGCAGGGTCCTGACATCTGCTTGGATGAACTCAAAGCCATTACCCCTGTGAATCACCCATTGCATCAGCAGATTGCTGGTGATGTCAGCGTCCTTTTCTCTACACTTTGCCTTATTCGGGTCTTCATTCTCTATCCCCTGCGTGATTTCAGCAGCCTTCTAACTGGCCTCTCTCCCTCCAGCCTCCACCTTTTCAAACTTGCCTTCTTGCTGTTACTAGAGAGGTCCTTCTAAAATGGGAAGTCAGTCAAATCATTCCCCTGGTTTATAAGGATTAGGGGTAGGATCCCCTTTACAGGGACTTGACCTGCTCCAGCCTTACAAATAGCCCCATTTCCTGCCCCTTGATCTCCACCTTTTGACCACACAGAACCTGCCATGCTTTTTCACCCCTCTATACCCTTGCACATGCTGTTCTACCTTCCTGGGATGCTTCCCTCCTCTTACTGAATTTGCCTTGATCCTTCCAGATGTAAGTCAGTGTCACCTCTGCGAAATTATTCCATGCTTCCCAGTCTTGTGCATAGCTTTTTTCCTTTATGGCCCAGCTACACACCATACAGCCCTCCTTTGTAGTACCTGTCACATTGTATTGCAACTGTAATTGTATGTGTTCATCTTTTAATAGACTGTATGTGTGGGTGGTAGGGACTCCTCTCTGATTCTCAATACGTAGCACAGAGCTGGGTAAATGCATTATGGTGGATGTTCAAGGAATGTTGGCTAAATGAGTCAGCATACCTATGGTCTGAAGTGTGTGAGATCTGAAAGGCAAGGCAACAGGATTTATTTTTTTAATTAAAGCTGGGCATCCTCTCTACTGCCACCCCCTGATTCCTCCTTCCACCATAAGTGATATTTTCTATCTTTGACCCGCAAATATTTTTAAAATTTTTTTAATGTTTATTTATTTTTGAAGGAGAGAGAGACAGAGTGTGAATGGGGGGGTGGTGCAGAGAGAGAGGGAGACACAGAATCTGAAGCAGGCTCCAGGCTCTGAGCTGCCAGCACAGAGCCCGACGTGGGGCTCGAACTCACGGACCGCGAGATCATGACCTGAGCTGAAGTCGGACACTTAACAGACTGAGCCACCCAGGCGCCCCTGGCAAATGTTTTGATTGGGAACTAATGCTCATTCAATGACTCTCTGGGAATGTGTAGTTTTTTAAAAATGTTTTGGGTATCCTAGAGAATGTGAGAAACCTATAGATGCTTCCCCCCAAAATGCACAAATACCCAGTCTCATAGCATTTTCATACAACCAGAAGGTTTCTGGGCTGCACATCTTCCCACCCAGCTCCAAGAACCCCTGGCTTAACACAGCTGTGATAGAGAGCTTGTGTTTTGCTCTCTTGGCCAATATGATCTTGTCCAGCTTTATTTTCAGAGGAAAAAAAAATAGTTATTTTAAAATCTCATTTTCTAAATACATAAGTATACTTTAATATGGAATATGCTTTCACGAATGACATATGCTGTTTCCCCTCCTGTGGTTCGCTAGGATGTGCCCCTTCTCTTTAAGCAGCAAATGTCACTGCCTATGTTTCACTCTCCAGAAATATACGTGGTGATGGACATAACAGGGTCTTTTGCAGTCACTCAGTTCAGGTCAGGGCCCAGGCTGGGTATGGGATGTGCTGCCCTGGTCTGGCTCTGTCCTTATTGCAGAGGAAGCTGCAGGAACTTAGGACATTGTCAACAGACTTTCATTTGGGAAACATCTACTGAGTTCCCACTATGTGCCACATACTGTTCCAGGCACTTGGGGATACCATGGGGGAACAAAACTGATGAGGCCCCTGCTCTCATGCAATTCATAGCCCAGTGGGACAGGGCAAAAAATAAACAAGAATACAAGTTAGCTAAAGTTCACACAGTGAACAGAACAAAGGGAAGACAATAGTAATAGAAGAATATGGTCACCACATTAAGTTAAAAGTCCCTTTGAGGAGGTGACATTAGAAATGAGACCACAGGCAGGTCTAGGGGGAACAGTGATCCAGGGAGAGGGACTGTCAGGTGCAAAGGTCCTGAGGTGGGATGGATTTCAATGTGTTTGAGAAAAAGAAAGACGACCACTGTGGTTGGAGCACAGTAGGTAAAAGGGAGAGGATGGGCATAAAGTTGTAGGCCATAGGAAAGAGTTGGGATTTTTCATCTGTGAAGGGAAACCAAATCCTGAAAGCTTCAGGCATAGCAACATTTTGATCTAATTGCTATGTTTGGAAGATCACTTTTAAAAGGTTAGGACCCATTTTATCACCTCCCCTCATTTTAAACAGTTTTGCCTATTGAAATGAATGTGTAATAAAGCAATTCCATGAATTCTCATCATAGCTCTCTATCAGCAGGGGCCAGCCAGGTATTCATCCTAAAATGTCACTGCCGCCCAAATCAGAGACACGTCCTGAGATCTGGGTAGCCGGTGCCATCTTGCCTCGAGGAGCTGCAGGGTTGCTGAGCCTTTTCAGGCTACTGAAAGTTGCCAGGGATCCCAACAAGGGCTGGACAGGAAGGTGAGGAGGTGGCCAGCGCCCCCCTCCCCCAATCTCAGAGGAAAGCACCAGGTAGAGGGTGCTTTCCTAGGCTCCCTAGAAAGAGCCTGTGGCAGGTGGGGCGAGCAGAAAAGGAAACAAAGGCCACACGGCCTTTCCCCTTGTCTGCCTCCCCTGTCATCGCCTGCCCCACCTCCTCCCCGAGGCCCACGGAAGTCCCATCTGTGGCAGCGGCCAGGTGTGTTTAAAAACACTGGAGCCCCGTCCTTCACGTAGCAGGAAACAAATGAGGCTGGGGAGCGGCGTGTGGCTGGGGCAGGGCCTGGGCGACTGTGTGTGTGCGCGCACGGAGGGGTGGAGGTGCTCGAGAGGGGGCTGGTTCATCCATCCCACACTCACGATTCCAGCTGCTGGGGGGGCAGGGGATGATCCCAGAGTGGTTACTGTCAGCCAACTTGAGTGAGTTCGGTGCCGAATGCAAACGCGCACAGAGCCGAGCAGCCACGGGGAGAGGCGCTGGCCGTGTCCGGAGTGAGGACCCGACAGCCACACACCGCGCCCCCCGCAGTCCTCCCCCGCTCCCCCCTCCGTGCCCCTCCGTTTGTGCCGAAGGCCGGCCCGCCTACCCGCGCCCTTCTCGAAAGAGTTAAGTACCTCCCCCCCCTCCCCTCTCCCCCCCCCCCCCGTCCCCCCCCCCCCCCCCCCCCACGCACCGCGGGGGCGAACCGGCCCACCGGAGAAAGCCGGGGGCCACGCGGAGGGCCCGCGGACCGGCGAGGGGGCGGGGAGCCCGGCGGCCCCGACTCCCGCCCCCACCCCGTAGCGGCCCCAGCGGCCTCCGCGCTGCGAGGCGCGGGCGCTCGGACGCAGGGGGAGTTGTTTGATTTGGCGGAGGCGGGGAGGCCGGCAGGGAGAGAGCGGGGGAGGCACGCGAGCCGGGCAGCGCGGGCGCCGGGCTCCGGGCAAGGTCCCCGCGCGCTCAGCAACGGCCGCCGAGGTGGGGGCGAGGAGGCCGCGGGCGGCGGGGATGCCCGGAGGGGCCGGGGCGGAGACCACGACGGGCCGGGCCGGCCCGACCTGCCGGGCGCGCGGGCAGGTGCTTCGGCCCCCTCCCCCTTTTTCTCCCGCTTCCTCCCCCCACTTCCCTCTTCGCCCTGAAGTAAGATGAGCGTGATGCTGTGGCGCTGGGAACAGAATAACACCACCATGAAGCTGGTAAGGTGGACCGCAGACCTCACTCCCGGGGGCGCCGTTCCACTTTTTATCCCCCACCCCGCTTCCCATCCCCGCTGGGAATCGTCTCCCGCGATGGAAAGCCCTTGAAACGCATTTCGTACTTGGTGTTTCCCGTATTATTTTGAAGATAGATTTCAGGCTTTTTTTTTTTTTTTTTTTTTTTAAGCCAGGAAAGTCGGGGTGTGTGTGTGTGTGTGTGTGTGCGTGCGCGCGCGGCTGAAAGGGGTGGAATGGACTGCAATTTCCCCCGGTCCCTTCCACCCACAAATTCCTGGGGTTGCACACGCGCGGGATTGTGTCCTGCGAGTGGGTCTGCTTCCTCACTGCTGTCCCGGGTCGGCATGGTCTGCATCCGCCCCCGCTCCCCGCCCCCATTGTGTTATGATACTTCGGGTTGCACGCGGGTGTTGATCTGTATTGCGGTTTGGCTTGTTTTGGGCGGGGGGCGGGTGGGGAGTGAGCCCAGCTTGAATAGCATCCAGTCCTGTTCTCCCGCCTCTCACAATGGCTTAGTTTTCTTTCTAGTATGCAAGAACCATCTAGGCTGCAGGTACTTTTTCCCTCCTTTTTCAAAAATAACTGCTCATCACTCCTGGGAGGGCTGAGGAGAGCAGCCTTTTCCTCTCTGCCCTAGGGAGCCTGACTTGTTTCTCCAGCCCAAGGAGAAACTGTAATCAGAAGGCTCTTCTCTGGGTTTTTCCTTTTGTGATTTATTTTTTATCAGATGGGTTTGAGGAGACCCTCATTCCCCACTGAAGTCAGCCAGTGCTGTGGCCAAGTTGGCTGCCCCTTTGGATGTCAGCTTCCTCCTGACTAAAATGGGGCAAGTTCTCACCTTGTATTGCTGGTGTGAGGGTAAGAAACCATATTTGAAAATTTCCTGGCACATAGTAAGAACCTATACCTAAAGAATAGGTGTCATTAATAAACTGGAATTCATGCTGATTGAGCTCTTTAAAGATGCTACCAAAAAAGTCACAGCTGCCACATTGGATAACAAGATGCTGAAACAACCTACATTGGTTCTTCATATAATGAACTTATTTGTTGGAAAAATGGCACCTTGCTTTTCATACTTCTTGTGTTATGGTTGGCCTGTCTAACTTTAAGCTACAATTTTACAACTTCTTTTAATGTGCTGTAACATTAGGAGACGTTATGCACCTTTGCTGCACTGTGTCAGGACTCCAGTTCCCTAATCCTTTCCTGGAATCTTTCTCCAACCAGACTGTCGTGGGAGAGCCCAGAGTTTCACACATTTTCTCTCCAAGCTCCACCTGAGATGCCACTCCAGGATATAGCATGGGAAAGTTGGGTCCTGGTGTGGACTAGATAGTGTCAGGCTGCCAGACCTAGAGGCTTCCAAGGAAGAGAGAAGCAACAGAATTACTTGGCATGCAGGGAAAACGTGGAGCATCCCAGGGGACAGCTTGGAGGCAGGTGGCTGTGGTGAGGGCTGGGATGTCCTCACTGCTTCACCATAGCTGCCTTTTTATCCTGTGGAGGGAGCTTTCCCCAGTGTTGGTCAAAGGTCAGCCTTTATTGGGTCTGTCTGAGTCTTTAGACCTGAGTCTCACTTTTCCAATTAACTGTGTGAGGACCACCCAACGATAGTTGTGGTCCACCATTGTACTCCCCTACCGGGTGGAGGAGGGACTGGAGGAGCTCCAAGAAACTGGAAGCACTGGGAGGGTAGCAGCTACTGCCCTTGTGCACCCCACTGCCCCCAGACTGCGTCCCCACATTCCCATAGCCTCGGCTATACTCAACCATGGGCCTCAGCTTTTCTGCAGAATCCTGGAAACCATGGCTACGTCATTTGTTCACACATCATTAGCTTGCTTTTTGTTTTATCATTTACTGGCAGGTTGATCTACTAGTTATTTGTTATTTGTGTGCTCACTGTATGCAGAGCCCAGTGGTGGTGGAGGCTGTGTTCATTGTGAAGGGCTTTGCTCTCAGATGATTCTTGGTTTGAATTCCAGCCTGGTCACTTACTAATCTTGGAATCAGTTTTCCTCTTTATCCAGCAGAGTCTGAAACATGGGTGTCTATACATGGGAACAGCTGTTGTTGTTGTTGTTGTTGTTGTTGTTGTTATTTTCTCTCCATGGTGAATGGTTTGGTCTTCTAATGAGCTTGGGGAAAATAAACCTTTCTTACCTTTGAATCATGAGTAGCCCTCAGTAGGAAGGAGCTCTCTGGGAACATCTTGGAAGTCAATTGTGTGTGAATAACCATCCCCAAATGTGCCCTGGGGCCAGAGGTGAGTGTCTGAACTTTTATCACCCATGCAGTTCAGTAAACATGAAGTCAGTTAACCTGCAGGTTGAAAATTTGCTGTTCTGACTGATAAATGGAACCAAAGGTTTTACTTTATGTTCTATTTTAAGGCTAATTGGATCAAAATAAGGCCAAGAGTAATTAGAGGCAAAACTTGAATTTTAATGTGTTATCCCTGCAGGGGAATGTCAGAAATGCACCTGCCCACCTAGGGTAGAAGCCA
This sequence comes from Panthera uncia, assembly GCF_023721935.1. Taxonomy (NCBI): domain Eukaryota; kingdom Metazoa; phylum Chordata; class Mammalia; order Carnivora; family Felidae; genus Panthera; species Panthera uncia. The sequence continues at coordinate 38,110,903 of NC_064808.1, read as the reverse complement.
GGAGCCGGCAAATCCTGCTTCTGTCCAAATCCTACCTGACAGGGTCACCAGGGCTTTTGGTGGAAGTGAGAGGGGCTGACTGCTCAGGCCTGAAACACCTACTGGGAAGGGTAAGCTCCGGGCACACCCCCCTGAGCATGACATGGGTGGTTCTGACATTCGTGTCACCCCTTGGTCCCTTCTTTTAGATTCTTCCAGCTTAGGCAGGGCAAGGAGAAGAATGAGACCCTTTCTGGAGCAGCTTAGATCTAAGAGCTAAGTGTTCCAGCCGGAGAGACTTGCAGTCACAGCTCTGTTCAGGAAGTGCTGGCTTGTGTGACCTGGGGGCATCGGCACGGCCTCTTCCAGCCTTGGTGTCCTCCTCTGTAAATGGGTCCCACAGCGTCTCACAGACTTACTGTGAGAATTAGAAGTGTGGTTGGTAGGCAGTGGATGGTTGCTCTTAGGATTAGAAAATGGTCCAGTAGTGTGTGTATGTCTCCATGTGTGGAGAAAAGACACAACAGAAACGTTCCTGTGTTAACAGTGCTGAGCTCTGGAGGGAGATTTTTTTTTTTTTTTTTTTTGGTCCATGCTTTTTTTTATAGTCCAGATTTTGTCAATGACAATACATTATGCTTATCAAAAAAGACAAAAAATATTACTGCTAAAATACTCATATTAATAGCTAACGTATACTGAGCCTTTAAGCTTTACTCATTTCAACCTCTCCATAAGCCTGTGAAGTGGAAACTATTATTATCCCCATTATTCAGGTGAGGAAGTTAAGGCTCAGAGAAATAAGGGACTTCCCTAAGATTCCAGGACTGGAAACTTGTAGAACCTCTGCTTTGTCTGATGGCAAAGGCTGTGCTTGAAACCGCTCTAACCGTAATAGCTTGGGCATGTTCTGGAGAGCGGCAGGGCCCTCGGCTGTGCTCAGTATAGGACATATGAGTATGCCTGTGATACACAGGGCTAGGTGCTTCTGTGAGTTGCTACCCCCTGGATACCTGCTTTGCTCAGGGAGATGCTCTGATTGAAGTGGAGAGGAAGGGGAACATAGTGAGCAGGCCTGGGTTGGGTCATTGCCCTTCAGTGTCCTGGAAAACACTTAATGGGGCCCTTCCTCAAAATGAAGGAGAAAGTGGCTCAGAATGAAGAATAATTGAGAGTAATGATGACTGGGGAATGTGCCTCTGACCTTTGACCTTTCCCCCCAGAGGTTGGTCAGAGACCCCCTGGGCCTGTCCGAAGCCAGGCTAACAAGCAGATTAAAAGAGGTCAGTGGGTTAAAGGGCCCCAGCTGCCTTTCTGCAGTTCTGTTGCTCCCTCCCAAAGGCAGGGATGCTATGGCCCCTGCAGTTCCTGAGCTCCCAGGTTCCCTGTTGAAAATACTACGATCCTTCAGCTCTTCCTCCCCTTTCTGCACATAAACTGATTGCCCTCTTAACAACTTCTAGTTTTTGTTTTTTGTTTTTTCTGAATAAAGCTCGTTTACCACTCATCTGGAGGTACTCCCCTCTTCTGCTGGAAAATATCAGTCATTTCCACTATTGGGGACTTCTAGAACTTTCTCCTGCTTTCCACTAATTGTGACTGGCCTAGATTTTACCATCTCCCAGGGTATTGAAATCATGTCCATTTTCTGTTAATTCCAAAAATCTCAAGGGAAGAAATTCCATCCTTTCCTGGAGAAACCAGGTTGAAATATACAGGAATGTTTCCATCTGCATTTCTGCTGCGGGTAATGAGCCATCATAACCTTGATACACTTTTTGGAACTGAAACCAAAGCATGGAAGGAAGGTTTGACTCAGGTTAATTATTGGGAAAATTAAGAATAAAATATTGGGAAGAGAAGAAAGAAAAACCCTGAAAGTAGTAAGTGACTTCCTTTGGATGACATTTTGAGGTAACACATTTTCCTTCATTTTTATGTTAATAGAGACATAGAGATTTATAATCGGTCCCTTTGGTGATGCAGCATTCTTGTGTTACTTATGCAATTGTTTTTGAGTGGACTCAGCAAAAAAAAAAAAAAAAGGTTTTTTTTCTTTTTTTGGTTTCGTTTCTGGCTTCCATCATACTTTGCCAACCACCCAGAAGGCGTGTGTGGCTAAGCTTTTCTTTCTGTCTCCAGGGTTGTCCAGGATGTGTGGACCAGACTGCCTAAGGCTGGTGACACGTGGGCTATTCCCAAGGATTATTCTTCTTGACTCAGATGTTGCAGACGTGATGTCATAGGAGATGCAGCCAGGGAGGCTGAGAGGCCGTGAAACAAGACGAGGGGTTAAAATGAGTTGACAGAGGTTTAAACAGAGAAACAAGAAAGTGTGATGGAGATATTTAGGAAGACTGGGAAGTAGGAGAGGACTGTCCTTGCCACCAGAGATACTAACCACATGTGGTCATGATGCTGTGGTGTGGGAGAAGAGTAAACGCCTGCATTATATGTTCTCTTTGGCATAGTGAGAGAAGGGCTGCCCGTTCACAGGGACCATGAAGGGACCCTACGCACAAACAGATCTATAGGAAAACAGGTGCTTTAAACAGAGATTTTACCAATTGCAGTATATGCCTTGGCGGCAGAGGGTCCAGAGGTGAGCCTTGGTCCTCACCTGTAGCTCCTGTCAACTTCTCTGACGTTATTATGAGGCTTCCGGAATTGAAATTGCAGACTAAGTTGTTTCTGGTCCGAAACCTTTTGTGAGGAGTCCTGCTCACTAGTGAATGAAGTCCGATTCCTCCACGGTGTGCAAGGCTCTCTGGGTGACAGTACTGTTTTAAATCTTACTCTGCGGGGCAACTTCTGCAAGAATTTGTTCAATCCCAGCAGCATGGCCAGCCCTGTGATTTTCCGTGTTCACTACTACTTCCTGGGGCTAAACGCTTCTTCTGTCTCCATGTACTATCCTGTCTTCCAAAGCTCAAATCAAGTCCCCTTTCTTCTGTGAAGCCCTGCCTGACCATACCGCCTCCTGGGATCTCTGAGAGGCAGTAATGCTAGCCTGTCTTCGATCCCATACTGCCCCAAATCCTGAGCTGCTGGTGTGCATTACCAGAGTAGAGGTTAGGAGTATAAAATGCCAGCCCCAGTACCCTCCCAGCTCAACTACCAAGTGCAGCGTGCCCTGGAGCAGGTACTGCCTCGTCTTTCTGAGCCTCAGTTTCTCCATGATGGTGGTAACTATTCCAAACTTGGGCTTGTTGGGGTTGTTTGATAAAATATATGTCTTTTGAGCGACACCCAGTGCATAGTAAATGCTCAATAAACGTTCACTTTTGTTATGATGACGTCGGTACATTCATTCATTCATTCATTCATTCAACAGGTATTTATGTAATTATGAAACAGTTACTACATACTGGGGGATACACTCCTAACCAAAAGGAAATTTTTGCCATGTGGAATTTATACAGGCTCCCTGCTTCCGCTGAAAGTAGAGTGTTCCTATAAAACCTTTCTTAAGATGAAATCATGTAAAGTGAAGAAGCAATTGCCATTCATTTATATGGAAATTTTTTTGAGTGTTCTCCGACCCCAAAGACATCCTCTCTTAGGTTGTTCTGATACCTTAGGACACGTCTCGCTAACAGATACACAAAATAAGTCAAGATAAAGCACAGATGCTCACAGACACAGCTCAAAGCCCATGGCAGCTTGAGATGCTGAATGTAGTTCCCTGGGAAGGAGCTTGGTGGTGCCACTCGCTGCTCGGGATAGGCGCTGCCTCGGTCAGGGCTCCCTGCAAAACAAATGCAGAATGCAATTTTTGCTTTTTGCTCTTTTTCGTAAAAGTGAAAATCCCCTCCGAATATTTTTTTGGTGAGCGAAAACAGGTACTAATGTAGGTGTTTCATAAAAGTACAGTGGCATAATGTGAACTTCCGAAAAGTAGGAGACATCTGTATTTTAGTGAAGGGATCAGGCAATAAATAAAATGCATATTCCTTTTTCATGGTGATGGGTGGTATGGAGAAAAATACAGCAGGATAAGAAGGATAGGGAGTCCAGGAGAGGTCACCGTTTAACATAGGGTGGTTAAGAAGGGCTTCACTGCAAATGTGACGTGACTGCGTAACAATCATTATTATCGCTCCTCAGGGAGGCATCGTGACTATGTGTATAATTTATTATCCAAGCTAGAGCACGTCTGAGAGCGAAAGGGGTGCTATCAATAATTGCAGTAGGATGTGGGTATAAACCAGGCCTGTCCTGGGCAAAGTGAGATGCTTTTATACTTAAACTTGCTTAGTCTGAGTGTGGTAAAACCTTGGATTGTAACTTGTTCTGCAAGTGTTCCACAAGCTGAGCAAACATTTCTAATAAATTTTAACTTAAAAATTAACTTGTTGGGGCGCCTGGGTGGCTCAGTCGGTTAAGCGGCCGACTTCGGCTCAGGTCATGATCTCGCGGTCCGTGAGTTCGAGCCCCGCGTCGGGCTCTGTGCTGATGGCTCAGAGCCTGGAGCCTGTTTCCGATTGTGTCTCCCTCTCTCTGCCCCTCCCCCGTTCGTGCTCTGTCTCTCTCTGTCTCAAAAATAAATAAATATTAAAAAAAAATTAACTTGTTAATAAACACGCAATGTCTGGCAATACAAGTAGCATATGATGCCAAATGTCACATGATCACAACTGAGCCAATGGTTCTTCTCTCTGTCTCAGTCTCTCTGTCTTACTGTGGGATTATGGGTGATTGTCAATGCAATGTCACGTTTCCGTGAAATCCTCAAAAGGAGGCAAAAGCAAGTGTTATCAGATAGGTTCCTTGTTAAAGTTGCGTGAGAAGAAAACGATTCCATTGAGCCAAGAGGTAGCAGCGATTCCGTTAGTGATAGCAAAAGACGTCCTACACGGTAACCCTCCTCTCTCTCGTCTCCCTCACACCAGCCATGACGGTTTTCAAAGGTAAGTGCAGGTTAATGTTTATTTTCCTTTATGTTTTGTATTTTCTTTATTGTTTTGTATTATATTACGGTATTATAATAATTTTTATGTGAATATTTTTGCGTTGTGGAACGAATCGTCTGAGTTTCCGTGATTTCTTAAGGGGAAATTCGCTTTGATATACAAGTGCTTTGGATTACAAGCATGTTTCCAGAACGAATTGTGCTCGTAAACCAAGGTTTTACTGTATGGAGATTGGCTAAAAGATAAGACAGACCCAGATTCACATCTTGGATTCTGCTGCCTTCTAGCTGCGAGATCTTGGGTGAATCATTTAATCTCTTGATGTTTTAGTTCCCTCATCTATGATGTGTATGTAATAGGGATTTTGTGAGAATTAAATGGGATAATGCAAGTAAAACCTTCAGTGTAGAACCCAACACTTCATAAGCACTCAATAAAAATTCATTATCATCATCATCATCATCATCATCATCATCACCAAGGGCAAGCATTGTTCTTTTTTGGATCTCTCACTGTAGGGTAGGGATTAGCGAGATGCAAAGTGGATTCATTAGTGTTAGGGTTAGAAGTGTAGCTTAGCGGTACACTTGGGAGGTGAGCTGACTCGGTCTGCCAATAATTGCTTCCATCCATACTCATAGAAATTAAGACCCACAGTGCTTGAATGTTGGACTCAAAGCTCAGATGGGGGACTTCATGCCGGGGCAGCCAGAGGAAGAGTTAGACAGTTGAGTCCAAGACTGACAATTTTGGAAAGTGAGTTAAGGAAGGGGCCTATGACCAGTGCCCCCCCAACAATCCACTTCACAATGGTGGAAGCAGGGACCCAGAGAGATGAAATGATCTGCCTAAGGTCTCCTGGCCTGTAACTGGTTTTAATGCATCTGCCATTACCCACCTTGCAAATTGGTATAACAAAGATTATACAGAGCAAGAAGGGAGCACTTAGAATTCCACCTGGAAAAGTTATGCTGCTTTGGAAATGGGCCACAGATGATGTAAGCCTGCCATATCCCATTACCCAGTACTTGGCTAATCTTTGTATGAAACTTGTTTTGGTGAAACTTGAGCCTGGAGAAGCCAACTAAAGTACACTACTTTCTCACTATTGAATCCCTTCTAGACTTGGGCTAACATTTAATCTAAAGAGTAAGGTGATATTTCCTGAGATAGCTGTGAGTTCATGTTTTGAAATTAAATGAACTGAGTTTATTGCGTCGATTGGCTTTTTTTTTTTTTTTTAAAGCACTAAGTATGGTAGTAAATGTTCTCTCTGCAGAGTAATGTCTGGCTGCTGTATGGGGAGGAGTGGGGAGCTGTAGACACGGGAGTTTTCAGTCCTCAGAAGTTGTCTCTCTGCCTCTCTGGTTAGGTACTTTTGCAGACTGAGCCATATTGTGGTTTAAGGGGACCCCTATTTGAATAAATCGATTTCTGACCCTGGCCAATTTGGGGACCACGGGGTTTGTTTTCCACTGTATTTCCTGAATACATGCTATATACTTTCCACTCCCCCTTTTTTCCTAGAAGCTTATCACTCAGTAAAGGATGGGTACCTTCCTACCTTATACCAGGTAAGGAGGAGAAAAGTTCTATTCGTGGATATTCTTGGAGAGTAAGTTGGTTAAAACGAGAAAGAGAGCATGTGTATAATCAGACAATGCTAGGAATTTGGTGCATTATCCTTTCACTTAACTCCTGGAGGTTTCCTATAGTATAACAATATGAAGATTGACGTATGACTGAAATAGACTTCTTCAAGGAGACCGTTCGCGTTTCAAGGCCATGTATGGTGTGGTTCCAAGATGTTTTGGGAGTCAAACCCTATTCATTACGTCTTCACAGTAGCTATTGTGGGTAAAGGATCCCATCCGCCATGCCACCCCTTTGCTTTCAGCTTACCTTGACTCTCTGCAGACACCTATTAAAGCATAAGCCTTGGTTGGGAGTTGGGAGAGTGGTGGGGCAGGGGTTGGGGGACAGCAGTTGAATCTCTGTCATCTTTGTATTCCCCGGACCCAACACAGCACCTGGCACACACTATGTGTTCAGTTAATGGGGCGACTCTGACATCACCATTCTGATTTTCAACATAATGCAAAGTCGAATCACCTAAAATGCAGGGTTGTTTATCGTAAGGTTAATGAAATAACTTGACTGAATCCGAGCAGTGGCTAGCCAAGATTCCTGGGTCTTGGTCCAGGGTGTAGTCTGGCTCCCTTGCAGTAGAGGTCCACTCCAGATCCAGTGTTGGTTGAGTGTTTCCAGGTTTGTAGCTGCTTGGGTTGTCTAAGTCATGGCAGTTAGTCTAGGAGTTTCCCAGTGTGGTGGCTCCTGGGTGGCTCCCCAGGTAAGACGGGGCCTGGGGAATACAAGAGATGTGGGGATCCACCTTGTACCTTCCAAGGAGGAGGGGCTGCTCATCTCCCTATCTCCCCAATCCTTCCCTCCCCTCTCCTTCATGCATGCATGCACACAGATGCTCCCACACACGGAACACAAGAGAAGATCTTTACCTACTGTCATCTGAGATTGGGGTTCTGGATGGAGTTCTGGAGCAAATAACCAGGCCCTTTATATCGGAATTCAAGCTGTCGTGAGGCCCAGCTCTCTCGGGTTTTTACTGTGTGTCCCAAGCTAGTAGTTGTTGACCGAAGGTAGAGTTCACTCACCTTGTGCCCTCTGTGAGGTATGGCTGTGCTCTGGCAGCAGTGGAACGTGGGGGTCTGACCGATTCTGATCGTTGATGTCCCGTTTGGAAGAAGAAAAGCTGCAGCCCATGCCACCTGTCCCTCTTTGAATTTCATGGCTTAAGACTGACTGTGGGAAAGGTGGTTTTACAGCTGCTCCAGCTTGTGGACATTTGGTGTGTCCCAGTGCTGTGTTCATTTATGGGGAGTACAAAGGTGATGGAGAGGCCATAGCTTTCCTCCCAGGGTTTACGCTTTGGGGGGCTTCTGTAGATAGGGCCAGCCAAGCCTAAGGTGTTGGCATGGCAAAGGCATTCTTTTGGTAGGGATGCTGTTGTGGAGGCAGAATTGACAGAGCTGGCTGACCCGATCGTTACCGGCGTGCAAACGGGAAGGAGGATTGAGAGACTCCTGAGGCTTTCAGCCTGGGAAATTTGGACTGCAGCACTGTCACTGAGAGAAGTCAGAGGGTCAGGAGGAGGAGCAGGTTGGAAGGACGGGAGAACGAGACATGATGGGTTGGTTTGGCAGGACCATGCTTGAGGTTATTTATATCACTTTCCAGGTTTTACTGAATGCTTGTCTACACTGTGGTGCAAGCTAGGTGGGGGGATGAGAATGCAACATAAATCAAGACTGTGCCCTCACCTCCTCTCCCTCCTGGGGACAAAGACAAGTGGGCTTTATTCACCTGGCAGAGCACCTTTTTGGTAATCACCTTGTAACTCCCCGACTCCGGGACTGCTGATGAATTCTAAAGAACACAACTCAGGCCTGAGTGCAAAGGGAGGCTTCCTGCCTTCGCTCCCCTGAATGGGTCACAGGGTCCAGCGAATGTAACCTGCCACCTAGACTCCCGGGTGGATACAAAACAGAGAGGATAAGAGGGCCCAGGAGTGTCTGCATCCCAGAAGTAAAGGAAGACTGCTGGGAGCCTGATTCCTGCCTTTGAACCCCACCCCCACCCCATCCCACCTCCCCATCCCCCGCCGCCAGTAAGTCAGGGCCCTGTAAGAGTACTGATTTCTGCCAGGTCAGATTAGACACCGAATCTCCTGTGGGTGTGGAGAGGGAGGCCAGAAACAATGGTGGCACTTCCTTCTTCAGGGAATCCAAATGGGGTCTTGGGAAAGAGGGAAGAGGGGAGAATTTCCTCAACATGCTCCCTGCCATCAAGCTCTTGACAGACCAGCTGGTGAGGCCAGACTAACACAGGGGGAACATGCATCTACAGGTTATTGAGCAAGAACTGTGTGCCAGCTACTCGCATGCACGGGTAAACCGTGTTCCGGGGAGCTGTGGTCTGAGGCAGGACCTAGTCGTCGTCCAAAGGGTGTAGGTGAAGCGCTGGGGGAGATCAGAGGGAGGCAGCCCGCATAGTGCATTGATCTCGGAAGCCAAAAGAACTTGGTCCAAATCATTACTTAACTTGTCTGGGCTTCAGTTTCTGTATCTGGAAGATTGGTGGAATCTTTTCCTGCCAAGGATGTCAGAAATCTTGAAGAGATATGTATGTGATAACGTGATGGCATACCTAGAGAGGGGCTGGCACACAGCAGGTGCTGAAGAAGTCAGACTTGTCTGAATTCAGACACAGCCAGGATGGGTGTCTTTAGGGAAGCCTCACAAATCTAGGACTTAGTGCTGGGCTTGTACACGGAGCAGAATTCGGAACGTGAGAAAGGAAGGGTTGCAGATAGGGTGAATGGCAAGTGTAAAGACTCCTGTTGCCTTGATTTTATGAACTCTCTTTCACAAGTTAGCAGGTGAGAGGATTATGAGTAAGACCACTGGGTTCTCCTGGCTCAGAGAGAGAGAGGACTCGTTCTCTTCTCCTCAAGGGAACCAGGATATCAATCTTGCTTTTTTACTTTCTCCATTCTGAGCAGTGTGGTTCCAAGGACAATTTAACATGAATATTTCAGATTTAATATGTCCCAGATGTGGTACTAAGTAACCCCTCAGACCGTCTCCTCACCTCACTCTTTGCACTTCTGGAAGCCAGGCTTTCTCCGCCTTGGGGCTGTGGGCGTTTGGAGCCCACTAATTATTTGTTGTTGGGGGCTATCTTGGCATCGTGGGATGTTTAGCAGCATCTCTGGCTCCTACCCGTTATAGAATAGTCTGTAGCAACGCCAAGTGGCGATAATCCAAAGTGTCTCCATGAATTCCCAGATATCCCCTTAGGGAGCAGAATCACCGCTGGTCGAGAACCACTGCAGCAAAGCGTCCTGCCATTTACCAGCTGCTCAAGCCAGAGCTCAGTTCCTCACTAGAATCCTTGATTTCCTCCTTTTCCCGCAGACCTTCACTCCAACACGTAGTACTTCGGTTTGTACCTCCCCAGCAGGTCTAAAACCTGACCGCGTCTGGTTTTCTCTTAGGACACCATCGTCCTTCACTCGGAGAACTTCGGTGGTCTCCTAACCAGTCTTCATAGTTTCACTGTTGTCTGCTGTCAGTCCCTTCGCCGTACAGCACCAGGGGAGGGTCAAAATAGAAGTAGCACCATTTCACTCTCCCGCGTCAAGTGCGTTTCGTGTGCTTCGCCTCCCACAAAGAATAAAACCCCAATTCCTTGCTGTGGCTTGGAAGACCCTGCACCATCTGCTCTGCCTCCTCTCCTCTCTCTCCTGCATCCGCTTTGGTTGCTCACCAGCCTCCAGCTGCAGCATCTTGCCTTGAACTCACCAAGTCTTTCCCACCTCGGGGAGCGCACCTGTGCTATTCCCTTGACCCGTGTGCCCTTCCCACTTTTCACAGGACTGGCTCTTTCCCATCTGTTAGAACTCAACCCAGGGGAGATCCTTCAACAGAGGCCTTCCCTGGTCTGTCCATCATGTAGGCATCCTCTTCAAAATCTCAGGCCCTTGTTTTTGCCTTTATAACACAGTAATCAGCTGTCACCTTAATCAGGTTGTTAGCCTCCGAGATGGCAAGAACCATGCTTGACAGCTTTTAAACGTCAAGGTGCAGGATAGGTGCCCAATATATGTTGACTAAATAAATGAGTTAAGGAGAGATGCCATTAATCTAGTTTAAAATTGGTAGCAGCTTGGGGCACCTGGGTGGCTCAGTTGGCTAAGCATCCGACTTCAGCTCAGGTCACGATCTCAAGGTTCACGAGTTTGAGCCCTGCACCAGGCTCTGTGCAGACAGCACAGAACCTGGAGCGTGCTTTGGATTCTGTGTCTCCCTTTCTCTCTGCCCTTCCCCTGCTTGTGTTCTGTCTCTCTCTCTCAAAAATAAATAAACATTAAAAAATAAAATAAAATTGGTAACAGCACATCTTTGGAATTAGACTTTCAATAAAAGAAGTAATATGCCAGTTTTCTTCTTTGAACCTCTCAGGACTGTCAGCAAGTGCCTGATAAGGAGTGGTTGCCAAAGAAGTAACGGTTGAATGAGCGAATCACTGGTTCTTATGTAGTAAGAATGTACGTGATAAGTATTATACGAATGCATAATGATTAAGACAGACAGACCTTAAGCAAGTAGTTGAAACCCCAGGATCCTTCTTTGACCTTTTCAAACCTTTATAGGGGAGGTTTGATCCCCCAACCTCATACCTAGCTCGAAGTCTAAGACGCTGATGCTATTTTCAGACATTATTGTAGCCAGAATGTACAAATGGGGTACTGCCTGGCCCATAGTATGTTAGTATGTGTTCAGTGCATGTTTATTGACTTGACTTGAATCAAGGCACTCAAGGAAAGGAGAGGAGGATTAGGCGGGTTGGTGTACAGGGAGGTATACTCATATCTCACCTTGGAAATGAATCAGGAGCTCGGCAGGTCTTGATTAGAGACAGACCCATTTCATATCCTCTGAGAATTTACTGTCCGGTGGGAGACATGAAGTCTTTGGAGAACAGGATAGTATATAAGTATACTAAACAGCACGGTACTCTTTTGAATATCTTCTGAGTTGCTTTAAATTAGTGTTGGGGCTTTTTCCCATCTTTCTGGACCAGACTTTTTGCTGTAAGAAGCATGGAGAAGTAATGAAGATTCTTTACATTCTCAGACTGCTTTCTGGGAATCCTGCAAAGTCCCGACTTCTTCTCTGATTACTCTTCTCATGGCTGAGTTCAAGAGCATTTTGCAAACCCGGACTTTGAATCTGGGAAAATGCTTTATGACCATTTTTACGACCTCAAAGCAACCCACTAAAGCAAGTTATTTCCCTGTCTTTGCCAAAGGGGAAAAACCAAGGGCCTGGTAAATTGCCCAGGACCTCCCAGCCTCAGATGCTCACTTGTGGGCCGGCCTTCATGCCCCTGGCCACATGCTGGCTCCTTCCATTAGACGTGCTTTGGCTGCTCTTGGAAGGGCCTGTCAGCAACCTCAGCCCACATTTCCATGGACTTCATGGTCTTCCTCAGGAAGGGGGAAGGCCCATTTCAGAGAACCATATACTGTTAGAGCTGTACATTTTCAGTGCAAAGTTCCAGTCCAAACCAACCCTTTTATCCTTGGGCCAACTGAAATCCAGAGAGGGAAAGTGATTTGCTTAAGGTCGCAGCCCAGAGCCTCCTGACTTCCAGCCCAGCTCCTTTTTTATTCCAGCACAGTTGTCTCTTATTAGGAACGTGTCTTCCACTCCCATGAGGTTTCATTTCTGAGAGGCAGGATAGTGCAGTGAGCAGAACAAGGGTTTGGTTTGGGTTTTTTTTTTTTTGTTTGTTTGTTTGTTTTTGGGGTTTTTTTTTGAGAGGTACTTAGGGTTAAAGAAAGCCTCTGGAGCCAGCCTGCCTTGGTTCCCAGCTGTTCACTGCATGACTTTGCTTAATCTGTCTGGGCCTCAGTTTTCTCATCTGTGAAGTAGGGATAGTCACAGTACCTCCCTACCTAGAGTGTGCTGAGGAGTAAATGGATTAATATATGTAAAGGTCTCAGAACAACACCTGACGCAGTGTAAGGACTACAAAATGGTGCTCTTGTTGTTGTGTGAATCCCAACCATGCACTAGCTGTGTGACTCTGGTCAAGTTACCTGACATCTCTGAGCCTCAGATTCCTCTATAGGAATAATTCTGCCCCAGCAGGATGGTTGACTAGATTCGAGGTCATGCCTATTGGAAGCACCTGCCTGGATAGGAGGTGCTGAGGCAATGGCCGGATCTTTTATTGCCTCTAAAGGGATGAGAATGTTGTGCTTCTGAGGCAGTCCATGCAGAGTCCGCCCCCAAGTGGGTTCTTAAGCTGTTCCTTTCGTTTTCGGTTTGCAAAAGGGAGGACTATGCGGGTTGGATATTCTGCTGCTTCCAAGGAAGACCTTTCACCTCAGCGACGTGTGTTTAAAAAGTATGCATGTTTTCTGCTAGTAACAGGCACTGAGCACTTGCTAGGTGGCAAGCATTATTCTTTACACGCATCATCTCATTTCATCTACACATTAGCCCTATACTGTAAGTGCTGTTATTATCCCCATTTTATATATAAGGAAACGAAATCCCCGCAGATAGTAACTTCCCTGAGTCACATAGTTAATGAGAAGGGGAGCCACGCTACTGAACCCAGATCAGTCCAGCTTGAAAAATCCATACTCTTAACCACTCACTGCCAGTAACTGTGCCAGGCCTGGTTGTAGACGAGGCCTGCAGGGGTTGACATCACTCACACCAAGGACACCAGAGGAGGATGGGGCATCCCTCCTGGGCTAACCACTGCCACCTCACCAGCTGCCAGGTGAGGAGGGCACGGCAAAGGGACTCCTCCCCTTGCCTTCCCACCTCACCCCACGCCACACCCACCTACACCAATCTGCTGCAGCCCATGAGTGTGGCAAGCCGGCCAAGTTCCCTTCCTGGCCCAGGTGCAGAGCCATGGGAAGCAGACGTTGGCGTGGCAGGTCTCCGTGCCCAGCGCCGGGCGGGAAGAAGCTGTGCCTGGAGCTTTTCAAAGGACGATCTTACTCTACAGAGGTGAGAGACCCCATCCCATTGCTGTTGGTGAATACACATAGCAGAGCTGGGGTGCTGTGGAGATCTTTCCTTCCCTTAAAGTTTCCACGTGAGAACCTCTGTGACTGAGCACCTTTCTTAAGCTAGGTAAGAGTTTGGGGCAAGCTGAGTGGTTGGATAGAACCCTGGTTCTATCCTGAGGGCAGTGCTTGGTAGGTGTGGAAAGCATGTGGGACTTGGGATCGATTCCTTCAGATTTCAGCTCTGTTGTGCACCAGTTACGTGACTCTGGGCCTCATTTACTCCCTCCCGGTATGGAGATGGTCAGTCCTTCCCACCTAAGAACATTTCTAGTGGGGTTATATAGAGGCCTTACGTCAGCAGAGATGCTAACACGGTGCTGAGCCCCTAGGAGATGCTTTGCAGATGTTCACCTTCTCCTGATGGCTCCGTACAGCCCTCCCACTGGGCCACCATGCGGGAAGGACTACCCTGGGTGTGGGGGCAGGGAGGGGTACCTGTTCTGCACACGCATGGCTAATTGATGAACCTAAATGGTAGTGGGAGGTGATTAAATTCACCTCGTTGCCTGCCGGTCTCTCTAACGCACACATACTTAGGTCCAGGTCACAGGCTGTCAGAACTATGTCGTGACATTCCTGCCTGCCATCAGCCCCTTAGCCTCTCCCTTTTCCTCCACAAGTTCTTCTGGAGGGCAGAACCGTCACTGCCAGGGGGGAGTTTCCCCTAAGCCGTGGAAAGCATGGTCCCTTCTTGGTGCCAGTCCCAACACTGTGGTCTGCTGCAGGGGACAGCACTCCTTTTAAACAAGAACCTGAGTTCTGCTGAAGGCTTGACTTCTGCTGTCTGGCATGCACGACAAACTTCCGGAGGGATGGAGAGAAACCTCCGCTCCTCCCTGCTCCTCCTCTCTGCTGCTCTTTGAGGAAGCTGGGAAGCAAAGGCCTTCTCTGCAAGCGTGTCAGCAGTTACGGAGCTCAGCCCCTGCCGGGATGCGGGCTCTAGTTTGTGTCTCCCTTTGGGACATCTCTTCTCGATTAAGGACTTCCGGCTTCATTAATAGGTACCTTTAATACTCTTATCTCCACGTGCCTTCTGGGTTTACTGAAGCATGATGCCAGAGCACATTGCTCCTTGGAAGTTACAGCTTGTTCTGGGGAGGTTTCGGGCTCTTAACTCTGAAACCACAAAGTTAGAATGGGCTCGGATTGTGGGGGGAGGGGAGAGGCAGAGGAACACAGGGTGCACCCAGCAGCTTATTGTTGAGGGGAGCCATTTGTCTTTAATAAGGATGGAGGTGCTGCCCTGAGCTTGTCTGAATGCACATTTTGTATGACAGTTGGCTATCGTAGCATTCGAAGATGTTGTTTGTTGCCCATCTCTGCTCTAGAACCAGTGGCTGTATGTATAATCTGTTTCACTTTCAGGATGATTGAATTGAGGGAAGCCAATCAAATCAGGTAGAATTCCAGTCAAGTTATAATTTATTCATCCGAGAAGTATTGATTCAGTGATGCAGTGTGCCCAGTCTTCATTCGTTGCTTTTCCTCACGTTCGTTGGTCTCCACTCCCATCACCGGACCCAAGCCTCTTGCTCCTGGACTATTCCACTAGCCAGGCACCTGGGCTCCCTGCTTCCACTCCTGAGCCCGTGCCTCCATTGTTCCCACAGGTGGCCAGAGTGACCTTGTGAAAGCTTAGATTATGTTGCTCCCCACTTAAGCCTCCCTAGGACCGCCCGTTGTGACGAGGCTTGGCTGGGGGGTCTCATGTCATCTACCCCCTGGTAGTACCCCACATTACCCTTTTCTCTTTGAGGGCAGGCACCAGGGACTCCTTTATGGTCTTTTCACAGTTTCTGGCTCTTTGCCACCTCTAAGCCTTTGTCTCCGCCGTTCCCTTGCCCTGATTATTCTCACCCGGCCCTTCTCATTTTATCCTCCGAGAACTCCCTCTGACTTTCATTCAGCCACTACCTCATGTCACTCTCTGTCCTTCCCTCATAACACACCGCAGGCACTGAAATTGTCGTTTATAAATGTATCAACTTGTTTAGCATCCATCTCACTCAACTTGTAGGTAAGTTTCATGACTTCAGGGACATGTCTGACATTCTGCTGAATTCCTGGTACCTAGTACAGCACCTGGTTCAAAGGTTCAAACTCTTTGCCGAGTGAATGGATACCGAGCAGACAGGCAGACCACGCGAGCAGGGTCTTCTGAAGTGGAACCTGTATCTGGAGCTATGAGGAGGCATCCTTCTTTCCTCACCTAAGCCAGCAAGGTTTCCTCCTCCACCAGCTATTAGGATCCTACACCAAGCATGCTCTTGTTGCATTGGTTATACTGAATTGTGGGGTCTTTCTTTTTTCCTTTTTAACATGTTTTATTTATTGATTTTGAGAGGTAGGGGGGAGGGGCAGAGAGAGAGAGGGAGAGAGAGGATCTCGGGCAGGCTCTGCTCTGCCCCACCCCCCACCCCCGACGTGGGGCTTGATCTCATGAACTGCGATGTCACTACCTGCGCTGAAATCAAGAATCAGACGCCTAACTGAGCCACCCAGGTGCCCCCCGCAGTGTCTTTCTTACACTGTGTTTCTTGCATGCTTCTCGAGATCCTGGTCTTGTGGGTAGACTTTGTGTCTGAAGAACCTGACTCAGTTGCTTTATGTAGCAGGTGTGGCCCCACCCTCCAGAAAACATTGGGAGTAAATGTGTCGTTTGTAGTGAGTATAACAACTATTTCTCCAGAAGACTTTTTCCCTTACCAAGCACATTCCAGGCTACGATTTGTGACATCTCTGCTCAAAATGACTGCGGTAGATCCATAGGGAATTTGGTCTCATCCTGCACTGTTGGTAGTGAGTTCCTTCCTTGGCATTGTTTCCAGCCTTTTCTCGTATGCCCTCTTATGCTGAGTTTGGGGGGACCCTCAGTGCCAGCAGCATCCTTATGGGATGGCTAGAGAGAAGATCACCCACTTCCACTCCCTCTCGTAACTGTGACTCTGCACCCTGGAGTTCCCTTCGCTCTGCAGTCATGGCTCTGTGCCTAAGGAAGTCAGCCACAGCCTAGCGCTACTTACATTTGGGGCCACTGCATGCTAACACAGCTGTTGTTACCTGCCTTCTTTGGAAGCCGGATCCTGAGACGAGAGCTGGAGCATCTGCATCCCACTTAGGGCACCTGACCCTTTGTTCTGTCACATCTGGTTGGAACAGGAGAAGCCCATGCTTCTGAGGATTGCCCAGAAAGTTCTTATCCCCCTCTCTACACTGGAACAAAGGGGTACGGGTAGGCTGTTTATTCTAGCCTCAGTATCGTTTGTGTTAATGAATATTCACGAGGACTCAAAATAAACAAGTATTTTTAAAAACAGACTAGCTCCAGATACTAACATTTTCCCCAGTTAACATTCATTTATTTGAATAATTTACTCCAAATCTTGATCTTCCCTCAACTCTAGGAATATACATATGTATATATGTGTAGATATGTATGTCTGCGTATATATATGGCATTTAGATAAATAAGTTCAACTAAAAGCAACCATTGAAATTAATGACTTAATTTAGAAGATGTAGCCGTATCCTTGTGCTCTACTCAGTAGTGCCCTGTGGATCAAGAGGCGTGTGCACTGGCGTCTCTCCTCGGGCATGGGAGTGAAGCAAACAAGGTTGAATAACCTGCACAGTGCTGCAGTCTGCAAACGGCTCTTGAAATTCCTAACTCCATCTGACAGTCTTCCTTGAAGAGCCCCAAAGAGAAGTGGGACAGAACATTATTCAAAAGGAATTGGGAGCATTCTTAGAGCTATCTCCTACTACCCCGATAAGCCAAGTAGATTAGATGTGTGAAATTCCCCAGAAAATATATTTGTAAGATTTAAGTCTGCGTCACCCACACATCACTGTTCTTATATCATATTCATATTTATTTGGCTATATTTGTCTACCGCTCGTATTGCGTATGTATTTACTAGTTTCCTTCAGGTTGACCACTTAATTTTCAGAAATTCATTTAAAGAGGAAACTGTCTATTCCCGTCTCTAAAAGCAAAAGCAGAATCATTGGGCATAATAAAACGTAATCCTAGAAATAAATACATAGCTATTAAAATACCATGTTGGGGCGCCTGGGTGGCTCAGTCGGTTAAGCGTCTGACTTCGGCTCAGGTCATGATCTCGCAGTTTGTGAGTTCGTGCCCCGTGTCGGGCTCTGTGCTGACAGCTCAGAGCCTGGATCCTGCTTTGGATTCTGTGTCTCCTTCTCTCTCTTTTCCTCCCCTGCTCATGCTCTGTCTCTCTGTCTCTCTGTCTCTGTCTCTCAAAAATACATAAAGATTTAAAAAAAATTAAATACCATGTTTTCCAGAGCGCAATCCAAACTTTTGCAAAGTGTGCCACAGCAGTTTGTCTGCCATACTTTGTGACACAGGTTGATAAAGGAAATCGAACTCCTGTTGACTAGAGAGAAAGGAAGACAGACCAGGGAAAGGAGGAGGGACTATCAAGGGGCACAGAATGGTCAGAAAGATTTCATCTGAAAATTAAGTGCTGAGCTAGCCGCCTCATAAGTGTGGTAAAAATCTGTTCCTGTGACAGGTCTGGTTTTGTCATCCAGGTTTGCTCTGGGACAGATGTTGGTGGTTATTTCCTTTCCCAGAAGACAGTTCTGCAGATGTTCTGAGCCCTCCTTGGCTGTGGGAACTGCTGGGTGATACACAGCCTAGTCTGTCAGTCCCGCAGACCAGTGGCTTTCAGAGGGGCTGCGGTGCCTGTTTGGATTGAGCCAGCTTCCAAGGGTAATATAAATCTGGACCCTGGATGGACTCTTGTAGTGAGCAGCTCCTAACACCAGGGCCGAACCCTTAATTGCATAATAGATAATGTGATACATAGTTACTGAGCTGAAGGTGCTGAGCAAATTGGGGACTTACTTAGTTGGGGTCCATTGAGGAACTTGGAATCATTCTAGGCAACTCAAGCAGGAAGGGATTTAATACCGGATATTGATAGCATACAGAATTGATGGAAGGACAGAAGAGGATGCAGTCGTACTCTTGGTTTTGAGGCCGTACCACCACATCGGAGATCTAGAGGGCCTGGTGATGCCGGCCCTGTGCTGCTGCCCAGCTGCCGCCACCCACCCGCCTTTGACTCTCATGAAGCTGATGACTGCGTGTTGGAACCCGGAATCTGGCTTCCATGATCATTTCTGTCTGTGGCGGGTTGCTCGCCAGCTCCCTCTACCTCGCTCCTGCCTTCCAGACCTCATTGGCAGAACCTAAATCACACCCGGAAGCCCAACTGCAAGGGAGTCTGGGATGTGCGTCCAGACTGCAGTGTGGAGATGGAGGAGAGTGTAGGAAGGGGTGGGAGTAAATGCTGTGTGCCAGTAGACAATATAACCATGGGGAGATACGGCAGACAGTTAACCAGGGGAAGCGTGCAAATCCCAGCTACGTGCTAACAAGCAGTGACTACCAGCAAGGTCACGAGAAGGGAAGAATCGTTTGGGCTTGATCCGGACCCTGCAGAATTCTGGTCAGGGTGTGTAGGGGGGATGTGGTAGAGAGGCTCTTGGTCAGGGGAAGTCAGAGATGGAGCAGTAAAATGCTACCAACCTGTCTTCTGGCATGAAGGCTTGAAACCTCCCATCTCCTTTTTCTTGGACACTCTCCGGGTTCCATGCATTATACTAAACATGTTTTACGTACAGTGTTTCAGTTCTCCACCCCGCCCCCCCCCGAAAGTGACTTCTTCCCATTTTAGCCTCAGCCTTAGTAACATACCCAAGGTCACACGTTGGTACTAAACCCTGGTAAGCCTGACACTGAGGCCGGTGTGCCCAGTGACAAAGCCACACTGCCTCTCTGAGGCGGGCAGGGAGGGTGAAGGTGAGACTGAGCCACGAGTGCCAGGCTAGGGATTCTGGACTTGATCTCAGATGATAAGGGGCATCTTTGGAGGTTTGAGAGCAGGGGAGTGAAATGATGGAGGCACGCAGATAGAGGAGCAGGAGAATGTAGGCTGGAGTGACATGGGAAGAGGCCAGGGGTGGAGAGAAGCTGGGCCAGCGGGTGGTAGATGAGATGTTCCTGCAGGTTCTTGCTCATCTTCCTCATTGGTTTTCCAAGAGGGTGAGCTCTTTGCCTGGGATTCCTGACTCCCAGGTGATTTTAGGCTTTCAGCTTGGTTGGTGAAGCAGATTCCTTCTCAAAAGCATTTTTCCTTTATTCACTGATAGTTTTCAGCTTAGACTATGGCCAAGGGTCAACTTTCCGACACAAATCATTCTTTTTTTCTTTTCTTTTTAGTGCCTTTTTTTTTTTTAATGCTCTGACCATGACGTTCATGATTTATGTTCCTACCTGAGCTGCTCCGGTCCAGGTAGTCAGTGGAAGCGGGCCAGCCCCTGTGGAAACGGACCGTGAGATGTGGCAGTTCTGGTGGAAAGGAGCCAGTCCCCGGACAGTGGATGAGTTTTCTCATCAGAAATACCGGGTTCAAATTCCTACTCTGCCACTTTGTGTTCGGAGCTTATAGGACTCAGAAGACTAGCTTAGCTTCTCGGAGCAGCGGTCTCCTCCTGTACAGAGTAGGGATGGCAGTGCTGACCCTCATGAGGTGGTTGTTAGGACTCAACGAAGTCATGTGTGGGCGTGCATATGATAGGAGTTTGGGAAATAATTGTCACCTTCCCTTTTGAGCTCTTTGGGATCTGTGGGAGGTAGTTCCAGCCAGCTGAAGCCATTTGCTGTGCACTTCGTCCTGATGATTTAGCTTCTAGGGCTTTTCTCTCCTAGTGGTCTTGATCTGATTCCCTCCCTCTGGTCCCTGCCACAGGTCTCAGGGGAGACAGACTCACATTCCAAACCTACCCAGGAGAAGGGCTGGCGAGCCAACCCGGGAGCATGGTGACCTACCAACGAATGAGAGCCCACCCCAAACGCCAGTCGATGGTGTTTGAGTTCATCTAGCAGGTGCAGCGTGCGCACTCGGTCCACTTAAAATGCGTCTCTTCTTTTCCGTTGTGGACAACGTGCACGCCCTTCTCAACTGAGTGAAACCCTCTGACGCGAGCTCCTTGACAACTCCCACTTCTTTGCCAGGGCACAGAGCTTGAGGCTTTTGCAATTCTCCAAGCATCTGGCCCGTCTTATCCAGATGACATTTGGAATTTTAATCTTCTAGTTATGGGTTTTCATAAATCTGGTTTGAAATCATCACTGCCAGTCTCATCTGCTGTGGGAAAATGGCTTGAAAGAGACACAGGGAGAGGCTGGCTTGTGCCTGCATGGGGATGCCTGGAGAGTGCGTGGGGCATGTTGGGAGGGAGGCTGTGGGTGGGGAGCGGCACTTGTTTCTGACTGTGGACCAAGCACTGCTTTACAGTAACTCCGCTTTGGAAGCCTGCGCGAGGGCTTTGGGATCCAGAACTTGCACTGTGCCGGGCACTGAGCTGGGTGCTTTATGTATGTCATCTCACTGCTCTCTTCACATGACACCCATTGTACAGATAGAGGAAAACTGAGGTTCAGATGTATTAAGTAACTTGCCTGAGGTCACCAAGCGGAAGCTGGAGAGGATTTTGAAGTCTGGGTTTAACTGACTTCAGAGCCCGTCTCTTTCCAGGATACCTGACAGCTCCCATTCATCTGTGGATTCTTGGAAGCAAAATCCCCAAATCCATAGATCAGAAACACTGGGACTGCCCTAGCTGGAATTCTTTTAACCCCTCAGCACCCATCCCCTCCGCTGCACTCAGGGGTGGGGCGGGGGGGTTAAGGCAGGAGAGGGGCACACAGGCTGGGCCCTGAAAGACTTTGCCAAGGGCTCGGGAATAGTTGGTGCTTCATCTCAAGGGTAGTGGGATGCTGTTGAAGGCTTTTGCGGGAGAGTGGCATGAATCCACGTCAGCGGTTACTCATGGTCTTTTCTGTGGGACACGTGCAAGTCCTTGTCCTCTTCCTGGTGGTTGACTGAAAGCATTCTCATGTGCCTGGGAACTCTCGGAGACTCGACTGCTCTACCTTCAAGGACCCCAAGGATCCTACGCCCCCTGGTGGGGAATCTGCCAATAGAGAACATTTTTGCGGGATCTAGAAAGGTGAGGAAGAGTAGAGAGGGCATTCTAGGTTACAGAGCTTCACCGAGGCAGTTCTGTAAGTGCTCAGACTGTTGTGTCCCTGCCACCAAAACTCTGCGATGCAGCAGCAACCCCAGGTGAATGGAGCAAACCACCCGATGGGTCTCGCGTGTGGGCAGGCAGCGTGTGATCGGGAGTCAGCGGCCCGCTGCTGTGAACCCAGTTTTCTGCCAAGTCTGCGCACCTTAGGTGCTGGGCTGCAGCTGGCCAGGGCATCTGCCGTGCTGGTGTGGGGACTGGGGACCAGGGGAATCCCTTGAGCCTCAGAAAGCCTGTTGCCTGCCTCTGCCAGGACAGTCCAGCGTTTGCTTGTTTCTCCCGCAGAGCTTTTGCGAACCCTTAAGGAAATAGAGGCCCCAGTGCAGCAGCAGCCCCAGCAGCAGGAGGAGAGCAGGTGTGTGGGTGCTCAATCCACACTCCTTTCTTTGTCTTCTCCTTGCCTTACTCCGTGTATATTGGCGAGAGCACCTCAGGGCTCCACTTTGTGTGGGACTCCTGCGACTTTCAGCAGTCAAGAGGAGGCTGCATGCTCCTTTTCAGGAGAGCAATTTGATGGAGAAATTGTTTTAACTGACTGCTCCTGGGTTTCAGCCCAGGGCCTCAAACTTGGATAAAAGAGTCTATCTTGGCAGCTTTCCGGAGCCCAAGGGAGCCCCTCATCTTTTACTAAATTGACACACTTTGTTTGATTAATGCAGGTATGACATTAGTGATGGTTTTATAATGCTTCCCCCACCACCACCATTGCCCCTGCTGCACCTCCGTCCTCCCCCCAGCTAGACTGAAGTCCCCCAGCAACTCGAGCGTGTTGTCCTTGCTGGTAGGTCTGCACAGAGAGTGGCCCCGGGCCCGTTGCTGACAGGCCTGGGTGGTGTGTGTCCTCTGGCTGTTCCAGCGCTTGGGGGTGCCTCACGAAAGGGGAAGAGAGGACCCCATTGGTTTCCAGGCAAAGCTGCCCCTTCCTAGGCACATCCATACATTGTACAGATGTTAGCAAGTCCCCAGGGCTTGAGGAACAAGGAGAATTTCCATTTTCCCCATCATATCACAAGTAAAGTAATTCTTCCCATTTCTATGGAGACACCCGGAAACCTGTCCAGTAAAGTCCTCTCGTGACCAAATTGTTTTACTCTGAAGATCCAGACCCCGGACTGGTCTGAAACCCAGTTATCCTGAGGTGTAAGCTTTCTGTGGGTCTAGCTTGGTGGCCTGGAGATTCCTTGTCTTTCTCGAGAGAGTGAAAAGGAAGGAGAACAGATGTCTGTGTGTTTGTGTGTGTGTGCGTGCATGTGTGTATGTGCGTCTGTGTAGGTGTGTATGTGCCCTTTGGAACCTTTTGTGGTTTCATTGCACCGTGATTAACACAAGAGGATGTGTGGGAGAAAAGTTGGGGTATCCAAACACCTGGGATCCCAACCTGATCTCTAGTGTTGGGTAAGCTCTTGCAGGTCATGGCTTCAGAAAATTTCCCCACCTTAGACAAAGCATGGGGCCAAGTGGACGTGAGGGTCTCATCTAGGACCCAAACATATTCCTTAATTAGTGTCTGTCTTTCCTCATGGAGTTTTGGGGACTGAGAATTTCAGAAGCACAAAAGAGAACTTTATTTTTCAGGGAGTTTTTTTTTTTTTTTTTAACCCCTGAGGTAACCTTATCGTTTATTTTTCCTTGTCTGATTGCAATCTCCCTAGTTGCTGACAGTTCGCCTTTGAAATGAGTCTGCTTTGATCAGGGATATGGCAGCCAGACAGGTCATTTTTACTGTCTGTGACTTAGTCCAACCAGTTTGGCAACAGCAGGGTCCCGTCCGAGCGTGGGGAGTGAAAAATGGTGGGCACGGAGTCAGCCTGTCGTACGGCAGCCTGCCCCCTACAGCCAGCACACCGGCCCATTTCCCCCCTTGCCCCCATTGGGTCTCTTGTCTGCAGCTTTCTTGGCAGCCACAGGGATGAGCCTTCCGCTGTATCCACCGACACCTCTCCCTTTGCCGTGCCTTCTCTAGGCTCAACATCCCCCCGGACTGTTAAATGATACACACTTTACTGCCTCCCACTTTTGTTTTCTGGACCCTCTTTAATGCTCCTTCTACCCGGGTGGAGTGCTGCCTGTGCTTGTTCGAGATCTGTATCTGCCCAGTAGAAGGCAGTTTGGGGCTCCACTGGAGGGAGCACGTGTCAGGCCCACGGACTTCGGTAGCCCTGTGTACCATGAAGCAGACTGACCATATCAGGGGCCGTTTTAGCAGGATATGGCTGGATTGGAATAGGGCCCGAACAGAATGCTAGCCCTGAACTCCCAGGGTTGCTGTGACAGTTTAATTACAAGTGCCTATAAAGTGCACAACATAGTGCCGTACAGTACGTGCCTCATGAGTGAGAGCTAATATCGTTGCTTTTATTTTCATAATCATCGTCATTGTTATTCATCATCACCCTGTCTGGAGGAGAACCTCGAGGGACTGAGAACCAAAGCCTTGTTCCACGAAGAGTATTTATAGGAGAGCAAAACATTATGTGAGGTCTCATGAAGGAGACATGGTGCTCAAGGCCCAGAAGGATTAATCTCTGGGTTCTCCCCACCAAATGAAGACCAAAATTCAACTTAGTGGGAGGAAGAGCTTTATTTATTTATTTATTTTATTTATTTATTTTTAAATTTTTTTTTTTAACGTTTATTTATTTTTGAGAGAGAGAGTCAGAGTGTGAGCGGTGGAGGGGCAGAGAGAGAGGGAGACATAGAGTCTGAAGCAGGCTCCAGTCTCCGAGCCATCAGCACAGAGCCCGACGTGGGGCTCGAACTCATGGACTGTGAGATCATGACTTGAGCTGAAGTCGGATGCTTAGCTGACTTAGCCACCCAGGCGCCCCGAGGAAGAACTTTTAAAGGTAGTGTCGGATGACTTCCTTGGGGGCTGGCGGGGGGGGGGGGGGGGATGTTTATTTATTTTTTTGTGGGGGGGGATAGAGTGTGAGCAGGCGAGGGGCAGAGAGAGTGGGAGACACAGAATCTGAAGCAGGCCCCGGGCTCTGAGCTGTCAGCACAGAGCCCAACACGGGGCTCAAACTCACAGACCGCTAGATCATGACCTGAGCCGAAGTCAGACGCTCAACCACTGAGCCGCACCCAGGTGCCCCAAGGGCGGGGGGGGGGTCTTCATCCTTGGATTTTGGGGAAACGTGGCATGGGGTTTCATACAGAGGCTAAGTGCATCAGGGAGGAGCGAGATTGGGCAAGAAGACTTCCCGATTCCGGGTTCCAGGAGGCCCTGTGCTGTTTGTCTTTTAGGAAAAGCCACTTAGCACAAGATGCCACATTCCCTCCTTACTCGGTGATGTTTACTATGTGATTGCTGAGGCCTCCCCTGACCACCTGGGGTCTGGGAACTGGCTTCTTATTGTGACATCTTTTATGTGAGACAGTGTCCATGCTCTTAATTTTGGCTTGGCTGAATGATTACTTCAGGATGCTTAAAGCAATTAGACCTCATTGTGCTGGCCGGGCTCAAAGCAGTATGTCCATGTTTATTCATCCCGGAGAACGGTTTTGTGGGACAAGAGTCAGTGGGCACAGGCAGTTTGCAGGACTTTTGCTCTCCTGCACAAGTAAGCCTGCCAGCAGAGCCTGAGTTGCACAAACTCAGAATACGTCTTCATTTGCAAAAAGCCAGTGAGCCTAACTGGAGGACGTGGAGGTGAGGAGCCCTGTCCTCTCTGTTTGTTATAAACAGTCATTTTGATCACAGAGAAAGGCTTCCTTTCCATTCCTCTCCAGGTTTGTCACGTCCTTGTGCAAAGAAGGGCACGTGTTCCATGCTGGGGTTTATTTTTACCAGCGATACAGATGTTTCTGCTCTTGTGCAAGATTTCATTAAAGCTCAACCAGCGGTTTTCTGTGGCAGGAGACTGCCAAGGTTAATATTTCTGCAATACATTCCCTTCTGTTCATTCTTGGCACCAAAGAACTCCCAGGTGGGCATATCGTGCTTGGTGCCATATATCAAAACTGTACAAGGGAATCACCAGTGCATCTGTTTAAACTCAGACGGGGCCTCTGATTGCACAGAGTGTGGTGGCTTCGCGTCGGGAATCATGCCGGGCGACATTTCCTCTGGTTTCAGCTCACCTTTAACGTTCCTCTCGAGCTGCGGAGGCTGCCACAGCTATTCACTCGGGGACAGGGGCAGAGGACGAGAGCACGTGGCAGCATGGAATGTTACATCCTTCTGAGTTCTCTGCTGAAGTAGTGGGAACAGAGCTTAATGATGGCAGATGTGGGTTCAAATCCTGTGCGGCTGAAGTGAGTCACTTCACCCTGCAGAGTGGCAGTTTTCTCAACTGTACAGTGGGGTGGTAATTCATGCCTCAGAGGGTGTGAGGATTAATTGGGACACTGCCTATCATTGAGAAAAAGCAGGAAGGTGCTTGTGAGAGGGAACTGTCAGGAATCCCGGGAGCTCCCCGGTGGCAGAGGATAAGGTACCAGCCAGGGAAGCCCCTCGCAGTTCTCCGTGCTTTTGTGACACAGAGACTGTGTACGACAGAACTGGTTCTACCTGTGAGCGCTGAGGAACCAAGTTAAAAATAATAGCGGCCTGACTTGTCTGACGTGTGTTTCCTCTGCCTCACCCCATCTGTGGCTGGTGGGTTTGGGAAGTAGTCAGACAAACAGGGGCCATGTGTATGGACGTTTGGCAGAGGTGAGGAGAGCTTGAAGGCAAGGGGGTGCTGGGATTAAGGACGAGACAAGAGTGTCATGTTATAATATGATCTCTGGCTGGTGTGCTTAATGACTTATACTACTGACTTTCTGAGCTCAGGTCTGCTCATTGGATCAGAATGGGAAGAGCTCGATCTCCTGCAGTTTGGAGAGAGTGTGTGTGTGTGTGTGTGTGTGTGTGTCCTTATCCCTCTGCTGATTTGTAGTGCCATCTAGTTAAAAGTATGTAATGTTCAGGGCCCCTGGGTGGCTCAGTCAGTTAAGGGTGTGACTTCGGCTCAGGTCATGATCTCACAGTTTGTGAGTTCAAGCCCCGCATCGGCTTCTGTGCTGACAGCTCAAAGCCCGGAGCCTGCTTTGGATTCTGTGTCTCCCTCTCTCTGTGCTCCTCCTCTGCTCATGTTCTGTCTCTCTCTCAAAGATAAATAAACATTAAAAAAAATTTTTTTTAAGTGTGTAATGTTCATATGGGCTTTTTATAAGACTCCACTGAAGAAGGGAAAGTAGCAAAATTATGTGTTTTCAATTATGTTTTCACCAAACTTATGTCTAATTATCTCTGATGGTTTTTAAAAAATTTTAACTTACTTATTTTGAGAGAGAGAGAGAGAGAGAGAGAGAGCAAGCAGGGGAGGGGCAGAGAAAGAAGGAGAGAGAGAATCCCAAGCAGGCTCTGTGCTGTCAGCACTGAGTCTGATGTGGGGCTCAAACTCACAAACCATGAGATCATGACCTGAGCCGAAACCAAGAATCAAACTCTTAACCAACTGAGCCACCCAGGTGCCCCATCTGTGATGCTTTTAATCAGTACTCTGCAAACCCATCCTTCACCACAATATGGCAGCAATGGTGAGATTCCTAACCCTGAGTCTTGCAGGATATCCAAGTGCTTTGTGAATTGTCAACCAAAGACAGTCTTGTTTCCAGTCTTATGGTAGTTATCAGTGGCCAAATCTGTGAATGGTGTTGTGGGAGGAGCTCTGCCTTCATCAGACTGTTGTGATGGCCAGGACATGCCCTTTCCTGGCTGTACTAGATGACAGTGACATAGTGGATAATGTGTTCCCTGCTGTTGCCTTTGTAACCCATCAAATCCCTCCATTCTTCCTTCTGTCCCTCTTTCCATCCGTCCATCCGTCCAGCCAGCCAGCAAACACTTCTTGGCATAGCTGGCACTAAACTGCCAGAGAATATGGAGGTAATGATCATAGATCCTGCCCTCAGAGACCTTAAAATGGAAAATGGGAGTCAAGACATTTAACTTGACTTGACAAGACATTTAACTTGAAGATGAGATGAAAGCTCAAGGAAAATTTTGGTGAGGGAAAGAGTGGGCTTTGAACCGACTGCTCTTTGAGAAATACACAGGATCCCAGTGTGTGAAGACTGTCCATCCTCACCGTAGGCGTGAAGGCCCTGAGGCTGGAAACAGGTGGGTCTTTCTGAGGAATCACCAGCATTTGCGTTGGGCTGAAAGGAGTGTGCATTTAGGGGCACCTAGGTAAACAGCAGTTCCTAGAAGTCAAGTTAAGGATTGGGACTCGCCTCTGTAGGCATCAGAGAATGCTTTCACAGCAGGTGTGGCTAAGGGAAGACTTTCTGGCCCTCACCTGAACCTGAATGCATGCTAAGAGATTTTGAGAAGTCTTCTACCTGTTAAAGAGTAGGTATTAGCTGAGAGATGGGGCCGTCTCACTGATGGGTGGTGGCTGATTCAGCAGGCATATGTAGCACGACCTACATTTCCTTCTCCTTTCATGGCTTCTTTTCAAACCTCTCCTTACTTTTCGGTTTTTCTCACTTTTATTGACAGTTTTTCCCACCGTCTTCAGCCATTCCTGTAAGACCTGTTCTCCAGCCTCACCTCCCAGCCCTCCAGGAATTTGGGAATTTGGAGAAGGGAGTTCAGCCTCCATGACCTTTTCTATCTTTGGAATCTGTTCCTTGGCTATAAATAAGGCCGTTGCTTAGTGCCACCATCGATGGTATTCGCAGCTGTCCCCTGGGAGATGGGCTTAGATGAATAACCCATTTTCAAGAGGACCTGGCCATTAGGTGACAGCTATTTATGGTTCCTATTGACCAGGGCCAAACCTGAACTGCCAGTGACATTAAAATTTCATTTGCAGTGAAGCTGCCTTTCCCTATTGGGCTGTCTCTTTCCATTTATTTGAAATATGTAACCACATTGGTCTAAGTCCTTAAAAAAAGATGAGCAACAAAGTCTTGGGGGACTCCTGTGTTCTGGCTTCTGGGATTTTCCAAAGGCTAAGGGGCTTACCCAGAGTCACCAGGTCAGTTGGTAAGTCACAGAGCCAGAATTCAAACCGACTCCTGCCTGGAATCAAAGCCTAGATAATTTCCACGAAACCATGCGTGTCTGATTTCTGAACCTGGCATGTCACTACCGAGGGTTTTATTTATTTTGTCCTCTGATGTGTCACTCACTCGGAGCTCAGTAGTTGATCACACGTGCAATTGTTAAAAGCTCGTTCATGCCGAATTTGCCTCAGTAGTCACAGTGCGCCATCTCTCCAGAGTTTCTTTCCCACCCCCTTCTGGGAAAATAAACAAGGCCCTAAAATGTCAGGCAACATCCCTTCTGGCTTTCTAATCCGATGTACTTGGTAGATGGTTGAATTCTCTAGTATGCTTCTCATTGGAAAAGGTTCTCTTCCTGAATTCTGTTTCTCCATCAAAGGGATATCACATGGTGCGTGATCCTTATTTCTTAGTGGCCTTGACGTTGAAGCTCTTTCACCTGTACTGTCATCCGATTCCTTCTCAAGTACCTGCCCCTTCTTTAGCTTGAACTGTGGAATACGGTCAGGCCCAGGGCCAGGGGAGAGAATGTCTTGATCTCTACATTAGTGACAGTTGTTAGAAGGAAGGAGGTGCAGTGGTTTGGGAAAGCGGAAGGCCTGGGTTGAATGTCAACCCTGCTTCTTGTTCATTGCCAGACCTTAGGCAACTAACGTCTCCGAATCGGTTCTTTATAAAGTGAAGATTCCCCTCTGGAGAGAGGGTAGGGAATTGGCTTTTGATACTCTCATATGGTCTGTGTGTGCCACTGGAAGCTAATACTTTGAGATGAGAAAGAACAATGCTCAGGCCCTCCTTGTAGCACATACTTAGTAACCGTGCTGCCCTGTTCACCACGTGATACAGATTATCTAAATATTAAGAAGTAACAGGTGTGGATGAAATGCTCCCCCTTCCTCTTTCCAGAGATAATTACCCAGATTATCTATATGTAGAGCATGATCTGATCATTCTCAACCCTGCCTATGCATCAGAATTCTCTAGAAAACTTTGAAAAGAAAAAAACCCAAAAAGGCAGATGTGTGGGTCATTCAGACGTACTGAATCACTCTTCAAAAGTGGGGCCTAGACATCTGTGTTTTTTAAAACTCCCCGGGGGGCGCCTGGGTGGCTCAGTCGGTTAAGCGTCCGACTTCAGCTCAGGTCACGATCTCGTGGTCCATGGGTTCGAGCCCCACGTTGGGCTCTGGGCTGATGGCTCGGAGCCTGGAGCCTGCTTCCAATTCTGTGTCTCCCTCTCTCTCTGCCCCTCCCCCGTTCATGCTCTGTCTCTCTCTGTCTCAAAAATAAATAAACGTTAAAAAAAAATAAAAAAATAAAACTCCCCAGGGACTCTTGACCAGCAGCTAGAATCGAGACTACTCGTATAACCAGCAAAGTGAGCAAGTGTGATGTGTGGATTATGGATAAAGTCCCTTGGGTTTTTTTTTTTTTTTCTTTTTCTTTTTTCCTGCCACAGGACTAAGGCTCTCACAGCTCGTGGCCTTTTCTGCTCGTTTATACAGAGGCCTGTGATCACCATAATTTCCAAAATAGTCTCAAATGAGGAATTTGAATATCCCTGCCTGTAATACTAATCAAAAACTCCCAACTTGGATTCTGATCAGGACCCTGCAAAGGGAGGGTGAGAACAGTTGGCCTTCCCTCTCCACTCCCGGGGAGCTGTGCACAACCAAAGATGCCTACACAAAGGTGCCTTCCTAAGCTGGTTCCCTGCTCTGTTGAAAGCTGTGGTTTTCTTTTGTGGGGTGCTTCAAGGACCCCTTTCTAGGACCCACGATGAACCCCAGTGTGCAATCTCTCCAAGGAGATACTCAATTTTCTTGCCCCAACAGCGTGGTCTACAGACCAATCCTAACCTGTCATGGTCCCTGGCTCCACCACTGGAACCATCAGCGATGCCCTCTCTCTCCCTCAAGATTCTCAGGGCAGAAAGCAGATTTCAGACCATGGCAGGAATGCTCATCTCAAGACCCTTCATGACCGCAGTGAAGCACCAGGTTTGAGCAGGTGGGTAAGAGGATGTGCTTAGAGTACAGAGTTCTCCAATGACACCCTCCTCTCAAAAAATCCTCTCTCACCACACTTCCCTCTCTTTTTATATCTGCCATCTGATGGAGCAGGAAACGACTTGAAACTGGCTTTTTGATATTCCCTTGAAATCCTACATTTTGCACATTTGTCTCACACTTACCTTGGTGCCTCTGTTGAAGCCCAGGCTTAGAAGCAGCTCAGTCTGTCGCGATGAGTTACCTGCATAGTGGCCAAAGGCTTAGGCTGGGGGTCAGACAGCATTGGTTTTGAGACCTTAAGCAAGTGGTTTAACCTCTGTGGATCTCTGATTTCTCAGTATTAAAATGGGACCAGTCATAGACACTAAGTTTGACATTGTAAGAATTAAATGTGACAAGTGTGTATAAAGGGCTTTGTGCTTGACACCCAAGAAAGTGGTACCCATTATCCAACCCAGTTCAGCTAAAGCTCTAGCCATCATAGCTGCCTTCTTTCAAACTTCATTCACGAATAGACAGCCAGCTGGAGAGAGGGACTGCTTCACGGCTGCTCTGGGGAGAAACACTCTGGCTCAGCAGGTTGCTTGTCTAGAAGTCACCAGGGGAAGGTCTCATGGAGCACTGGTCACAAAAGCAGGGTCGCAAGAGCTAACTGAATTAAGCAAGTTATCAGGCAGTGGAAAATCAGTTTGATTTGCATCTACGAAGCAGATGGCCAGGACAAGATGATGAAATTAGTTTTATTATGTTAGGGGAAATTAATTTGTCACTTTTTTTCTTTTTTTTTTTTTTTCCTTAAAAGATGTGATTTTTGTCTCTGGTAAAAGCGATTTGTCGAGAAAGTTTATCCTTTAATGGAAAACCAGGGAGGTAGTAGAACCTTGAAAACCCTTATATTCTAATTGTCTGTTAATAGTAAATTATGTAGAATGTGGCCAAGAGAACAGAAATGCTGCCACCTATTGCTGGCAAAAGCTGGCTTATGTTTCCAAGCACATGGGGGATTTAAAAAATTATCCTTAAAAATCTTCAGACAGTGGGCCATTGATTCATTTTGGAGACATTTTTCCTCTGCTGACGTTCTCGGAATCTGGTGTTTTCTAACTTACCTTATGAATTACAGTGTCTCCCATCACTTTTGATCTGGTTAACCTGGGGGAGCCTCAGGGATTTTGATTCCTTCTCTTGAAGGTGAGGAAGACTCAAATGGAAAATCTTTCGGAACAAATAGGCTCTTTTGAGATTGGGCTCAGGGTTGTTAACTGGGAGATTCCCGACAGTTGTTCTTTGGGCACAAATAGTTCTTTTCATGGCTCTTTTGAAAGGATCAAAGCAAAACTTGAAGTTTTGAATGGCTTCTCTTTTAAGTCCTTTTATCGTTCAGAGTTACTAATGAGCATTCCAGGCAACTCACCCACACTGGAAGAGCTTCTGGTACATGGTAACTAACGTATAAACTTTATACGTATACCCATGTGTGGGGTGTGTGTGTGTGTGTGTGTGTGTGTGTGTGTGTATACAAGTGAATGCTGTTTGTGAAGTTTTGTGGTCTCAAATCTAACTTCAGGCAAGGCATTCTGCCCTTGAAATGGCCGAATCCACACACACTCATGGGGTATTTAAGAGTTCGGTTTTCAAACCTGGCTGCTCACTGTCATCAGTTGTGGAGCTTCATAGTTTGTCTTTTCAAGTAGACTTTTCATTTTACAATAGATTTAAATTTACAGGGAAGTTGTGAAGATAGTACAGAGAGCTTCCATTTACTCCACATCCAGTTTCGCCTCGTGTTAGCAACCCCTTTCACTATGGTATATTTGCCACGATGAATGAACCAATATTTTTAAATTATCATGAGCTGAAGTCTATACTTTAGTCAGAGTTCCTTAGATTTTTAAAAAAATCTAATGACCTTTGTGTGTCCCCATCCAGGACGCCATGTTAGATTTAGTTGCCCTATTCGCTTAGGTCCCTCTTGGCTGTGACGGTTTCTCCAGCTTTCCTTGTTTGGATGACCTTGATGGTTTTGAGGATTACTGGTCAGGTGTTTTGTAGAATGGGCCCCTACCCCACCCCCAGCTGAGATTCGTCTTGTGCTTCTCTTATGATTGGACTGTGGGTTTTGGAGGGAAAAACCAGAAAGGCAAAGTGCCATTTTCATCACATCCTATCAAGGGTGCGTGCCATCAACACGACTTATTGATGGTGAGGTTGATCTCGACCGTCTGGCTGTGGTGGAGTTTGTCAGGTTTCACACCTGTAGAGCTACTCTTGTCCCCCTTTGTGTACTGTTCTCTGTGCAGCCCACACTTGAAGAGTGGCAGTTCACACTCCACTTCCTTGAGAACAGAATATCTACGTAAATTATTTGGCATTCTTTTTGCACAGAGGATTTTTTTACTCTCCCCATTTATTTATTTATTCGGTCCCCTAGTTATATCAGAATAGACTCATGGATATTTGTTTCATACTTTGGGTTTTAAGCCAGTACTGCTTCATTGCTCCAAACTGTTCCAGCTTTGGCCATCGGGAGCTCTTTCAGTTAGCTCCCGTGTTTCTGTGACATACCCCCGTCAGTGTGTTTTGGTGTGGGCACACATCATTACTCTCTGGCACTATGATTGCTCCAGACCCATCTTGAATATTTCCTGTCTCATTCCAAGAATCGGTGGTTTCTCTGAGGATCCCTGGTTCCTTATATTGGAGAATGGTGTTAGAAACCAAGATATGGGTACTGAGTGTGCTTGTTGTTACTAGGGTGTCACTGTTTTTAGACCTTTTCACTTGGCAGAGCAAGGAAATAAATGTGTGTATATTAACCCATGTATATATACATAACTACAAATATTATATTAAGATTGAAGTAAACATTAGTTTGTAGTTATATAGTATATAGATCAGTATATAGTTTATGCCGATAAACTGTATTGTCATTTAGTTTATAAGCTTAGCTGATAATTTATATAGTATTTCCGACTCTGATCAATTACCACATGGATCATTCCTGCCTTCCCCCCCTTGCTTGCCTGTAACCCCGACTCCAACAGTGAGAAGCATCTGTGAGGTTTGTTAAACATGCATGTGCCAGGACCCACGTCCTAAGGTTGAGTGAGATGCCCACCTGGAGCCTGGGCATCTGTATTTTAAAAAGCTCGCGATAGGTTGAAAAATCCCACTGTAGGCTCATAGTACCATGTACCCATCTTTACAGCATTTGCCACAATTGTTCTCTGACATCTTCTTATATCTTTATTTGATATCCTTATATGATTAATCTTTGTCACTCTCTGAAGACAGTAAGCTCCTTGTCTGTTATGCTCATCACTCTATATCCCCCAGTAAGGGTGCACGGTGCATAAGCACTGTAAGTATTTGTTGGATCAGTGAATGCAATTACACATGGCAGTAATGAGGGAAGGGAAAATAAATACTTATACACCCCTTCCTACATTCCCAACACCTTTCTAGCTGCTTTTTGCAATATTGTCCAGTTTGGGGATTTGAATTGGGTCTGGCTGACAACAGAATCCAAGCCCTTTATGTTACGGAAATCCTACCATAGGAGGCCCCTTGTTTCCTGCTTTGCATGTCACTGGAGCTGCCACTGGCCCTGATGGAGCTGTGTGGGTGGCCCAGGAGGAGGCCAGAGGGGGAGAAATGGCAGCACCCATTTAGAGTCTCACCAAGGCCCCATTAGGAAATTGACTCCAATTTGGTTTGGGGAGAGCGGTGTTTTCTCCTTCCTTTTCAGGCTCACAATGAAGGTGACATTGATTTACAATTCAGTGGGTTGGAGCAGGGAAAGGAGGCTTCTATGGGTGGAAAAGATCAATTAAATGATTATCCCAGCTGCCACACACTAATGCCTTTCTTACTGAGTTTCAGAATCAGGAAGCAGAAGGCCACCACATTTAGCCTTTTACAGGAAATCTAATTGCCAACTTTGTGGTGCCAAGTTTTATTAGATTGGCAAGAGTCAGTCTTAGTGGCTGCCAGTATCAGGCACTCCAGAAAGCTTCCCCCTGGCCACCTGGGTTCTAAATGACCTTCTCTGCTTCCTTTGTGAGTGCTTTTGCTGAAGTTTTATGAATGTAACATTTTTACAGTTTGTATCTTTTTGTGATTTTTGTCTGGCTTCTAGAGGCCGGGACTGAAAGCCTGGCCAGTAGTCAGAATTATTTATTGGTTTCCTACTATGTGGTAGGCACTGAGCTAGTGGCTGGGGATTTTAGCGGTGAGCAGAACCAAAGATTCCTGTTGTTTATACAGTCCTCCACCTAGAATGCTTTTCCCCTAGAACGGTGGGTCCCAAAGTGTAGTGTGTATGCGAATCACCCAGAGGGTTTGTTCAAACCCAGACTGCTGGGGCCCACCCTCAGAGTTTTGGATTCGGAAGGTCTGGAGCGAGCCCTGAGAATCTGCATTTCCAACAGATCCCCATGCGATGCTGATACTGCTCTGGGAGAACCACTGACCTTCATCGTTGCATGATTGTCGTCTTCTTATCAGTTAGGTCCCTATGTAAATGTCCCCTCCTTAGAGAGGCTATTCTTGATTTCCTTACCATAGTATCTCTCCACCCTTGCCATTCATTCTCTATTGCTTTTCTCCATGGTATTTATCATTCTCTGGTATGAGCTTGCTTGTTAGGTTTATTGCCGTTTTGTCTCTCTCCCTCACCCCTCCTCCACAATAGAATAGAGGCACATGAGAGCGTGCCTTTTGACTCTGACTCCTCCAACGCTCAGACTAGTATCTGCTGCAGAGAACATGCTCAGTAAATACTTGAATGAATGAAATCCTTACAAACATGAGTGTTATGAAGGAGAGGCCTCGGATGCCATGGGAGTGGAACTGGTAGACCTCAGGGAGGGCAAAGACATTCCATTGCATCCTACAGGGAGCAATGGTGTGGCCGTGACGCCTATTTCAGATACTGTACCCCAGCGTATTGCTTGCCAGGTCATAGGCCACATGGGATTTAATTGTTCCATAGCCTTTCCATGGTCCTTTCCACATTGAAAAAGGTCATTTCGAGAGCAGACCAGAATTCCCTCAGGCAGGCATCTGACCCTTGTACAGACGGGTTCGGCAAACTGCCGGGTCATATATTACCAAGCTTGGCAGGATGCAAGGAATCCTGCCTGCAATGCACCTACCTCTTCTAATGACCTTCCTCCTGGTATCCACACCCATCCACTCGCCGAGATCTGGAACCTGCAGCCATGTGGGGGCCTGGGTAGCCCTTTCCAAACCCCTGCAAGGTTGAGTGTGAGAGGGCTCACACTCTCTTCCTTTTGCAGGCGTGAGACTTTTGGGGTGGGAACAGGTGGATTCCTCTCCTTCATCAGCCCCTCAGAGAAACGGAAGGGCCTGTCGTTCCTCTCGGAGAGAGTGTCAGGCAAAAGATGAGACGCTTGTAGGCAACACACACAGAGGTTGTCAAAACCGCACTTCAGGAGATGCAGGCACGTCAGGCTTCTGCTCTTGTGCGGCCCCAGCAGCCACCGCCTCAGACGCGGCCTCAAGCTTCCTCGCTCGGCCTTTGCTAAGCGGGGAGCGAGCCCCCAGGTTTGTTCGCCTGGGACAGCCAAAGGAACCGTGATTTATTTCCCTTGAGTGTGTCATGAAAATGTCAGCACAGAGAGTCGGGTTATTTTGGAGGGCGAAGAGAATTTGGCCGGGGAGGTGGAGGGGGCCGCATCACAGCACTCTGCAGCCAGGGCTGAGGGCCAGAGGGCCGCCCAGCGGGCCGGGGTAACATAAGCTGCCGCTATTCAGGAGGTGGCCCGTGTAAGAAAATCTGACCACAGCGGGAGCGTGACTTCAGCTAAAATTAACCTTCGAGGCTTCACACGCCTCCACAGTGCTTTGAACTAGACACCCCGAGAGGGTGCAGGCCGGTGGCTGCCCGCACCGTGCGGCTGTCGGGGACGAACCATGCCTATAAGCATCAACTTGTGGGTTCCCGCCCGGGGCCAGAGTCGGGATTCCTGCGACCATTACAAAGTGGTAAGCAACGCTCAGGGACACCGGCAGGGTCTCTGGGGAGGGATGATGAAGTTTGTTTGAATCAGGCTCCAGTGTAGACATGGTTCCAGGTGGTTTTCTATGCCGGCTGGGACCCCAAGGGCTCCAGAGGGGGGGCCTTTCATCTGCCTAACACTTTGCTGGGCTGGCCGCCACCTCGTGAGGACCCATCGGTGTATTTTTAGAGCAGGTAGAGAGGACTTGTCTGGAAGTTGTTGATGGCCTTAAAAAATACACTTGCGTAAGCCAACAGGTGTGGTGTGTTTTCTCAATTGTGGGCCTCAGCAGGTGCAAATAGGGAGAAAGATTGACCTCTGTTAAGGGTTTGAAGAGATATAAGGGGGGGTGTTCTAGAGGGCTTTACCGTAGAAAGGATTTGTTTCGGGGCGAATTGAAGCGACTTGTCTTCCCGTGAAGCCCGGGAAGAAGCACGCTGCTGACCTCTCCCACCCCTGGCCGGGGTCACCCTCGTGGGATCTTTCAAGCGAGTTGGTAACTGCCTCTGTGACTTTCCACTTACTGTGGGGAATCCATGTGGGAGCTTGCAACACAGGGCCAAAGGGGGAGATTTCTTTTTCTTTATGCTGCCTTAACCTTCAGCCCTGGGGCTAATGACGATCCTGATGCTCCTGGTCCAGTGGCACTTTGGTGGCAGAATCAGAATGGTCACTTTGATGTGGTTTGCCTAGTTTGCAAAAAACGAGATCGTTTATTCCCTCCAGCCCCCATGCCAATGTCACAGGCCTCATTCATGTTATAAGGCTTGGGAAGGACTCCTTTTCCAGGGTGGCGTGTGTACCTCTCTTATTTGCTTAATGATGGCTGCGTATAAGTGACTTTGGA
Organism: Panthera uncia; assembly: GCF_023721935.1. Taxonomy (NCBI): domain Eukaryota; kingdom Metazoa; phylum Chordata; class Mammalia; order Carnivora; family Felidae; genus Panthera; species Panthera uncia. The sequence goes on along the minus strand of NC_064808.1, from coordinate 38,073,326 downwards.
ATGGTTCACTGTAAACTGTTTAAGCCTCCAAAACATTTCCTTAGGTGAGCAGGTCTGGATTGCCCTTATCTTCAAGAATAGGAATGGTGTTGGTATGAATGATGTAGGAAAACTCACTGTAAAAAGCTATCTCTTGATGTCGTTTTGAGGGCACTTTTCCACGTGAACCGCTCTGCTGAGCTCTCTGAATTATTTTCATCCTCTTGTTACCTCACTCCTCTGGGGCATTGGCTTATAAAAGCTGGCAGGCTGCTGGGATGCCGGAGCTGGTGTGTCTTTTGTGCTTTGTATGTCTGACACTGCCCAGGCTAAGCACAATTAATGGGGCGTCTTTAGATTTTTTTCGTATTTTTTAGCTCCCAGATCTAGACTCGTTGCCCTGTGAAAGAGATTCCTTTCGAGGTAGGACGTTAAAAATAGACATTTCAGTAGAGGAAGCTATGGTATGTGGTTCCAAGCTTTGATGGACACCTCTCACAGGCTGCATGGGATCTCTGTCTCCTGCTGAACCTGGATAGACACCTCCAATTTCTATTTTCTCCGGAAGAGAGGGCTCTCCAGTTTCGTCCTGGAACTTCCCCCCCCCCCCCCCCCCATCCTGGACGTCCACTGACCTGGCCTGGGTTTTATGACTGCCATGTGACCCCAAAATGGCTGGACTGAGTTTGAGTACCTGGGCTGCAGTGCTGATGCTAAATCTTGTCCAGCTGAGCTCTCCCTTTCCCCATCTGTTAAATGGGGAGAATGTGTGTGGCTCTGATTAGATTGTGTTTATGAAAGGGCCTTATTAATTGTAAGCACTGCGGATGGGAGGCCGAGGCCGAGCTGTTGTTATTAAGTCTTTATTCTTCTTGAGCTGAATCAATCGGGGCTTTCTTCAGGACCCAATAGAATAAATACTATCTTTGTGCTCTGGGCCAGATTGTCTCCCGGGTAGGGGAGACGCCCCTTCTTTCCTGGGTGCCAGCTTGGTATCTGGTAGTCTTCCTAGTAAAAGCCTATTATAAAAATACAAAACATAAGAAACCTGAGATGCCCCAGGCCTGACATCTGGGCTTGGAGAAGGGCCCGGGGCACAACAGCCACTTCCACTGTGGCCAAGTCTCTTGGCCATGAAGTTCCTGAGAAGGGCAGCAGCAGGACGGCATTTCCTAGGGCGGGGAAACACCAGCCCCTGCTGGGAACTGCTGGCCCACCAGAGATTTAAAAGCCTGTGCATCTTTCCCCCAAATGGCACAGAAGTGTCTTGGCCAGCACTGTGCCCAGTGGGATGTAGCTCCCTGAACACTTGTGAGGATGTCGGACCTTCTAAGGTCCCCCTGGGCCCAGTGACTTTGAGTACCTGGGCCTTCTTTACATTTCACTGAGTACCTGTGTGTGTGTGCGCGCGCTCACAGGTGCTCACATTTTTTTTTCCTCCTTTGATCCTTAGAAGTTTGTGCTAGGTGCTGTTACTTTCTCCGTTTTATAGATGAAACTGAGCTTGAGTTTCAGTGATTTACCTGGATTTGTGTAAGAGGTAAAGCCAGGGTATTAAAAGATCAACTGAGGCACACTAAATATTGTTTCCAAATGTTTATCTTAGAGCACGCACGCACACACACGTGTGTGCATGCAAGAGCAAGCATGGGGGACGGGCAGAGAGAGAGGGAGACAGAGGATCCGAAGCAGGCTCTGTGCTGACATCAGAGAGCCTGATGTGGGGCTCGAACCCACAAACCGTGAGATCATGACCCGATCCAAAGTCAGATACTTAACCGACTGAGCCACCCAGGTTCCCCCATATTAAACATTTTAAGAGCTTGTTTGAACAAAAAATCGATTAGAATCAGACTGTGTCCAGTCTAGCAGATGGAAAGGGTCCCAGAGAAGACTTTTATCGGCAAAAGGGAAGACTTTTATTGGCAAAATTGGGCAGATTACCTAGCTAGGGCTGAACAGGTGATTGACTGACAGTTTAAGATGATTTTCTGGGGGAGGCAAAACTGTCATTAAGTCTCAAGTTCAGTGATGTGGGACTTAATATAAGCAACTCCCCTTTAGGCCCATTTTCTTGTTTTCAGCAGAGGTCTGATCTGACTTCACACTTGTAACTACGCAAACATTTTCTCCTTGTCACAAAATAGATGTTCACGGAAGTTACCCTTGATGTGCCAACCATAAACCTGCTTGGCAGTGGGGAGAATAAGGAGATCTGGGCCCCTACCTAAGGTCTTGTACCTCCTAATTTTTCTAGGTAGAACTAAAGAAGGACCCTACTACCTTGCCTTAAGTCACACGTCCTGCTGGAAAGGGGGACTGTCCATACCCCACGCTTGGGACCCTCTCTGAGGGCTTCTCCCTGATAAATCAGGCTGCTCTATAATCTTTTCTGAGAAATCTGACCCAGGGTTAATCCTTTAACTAGCATCCACTACTCGGGCTTCCTGGGCAAGGGAGCATTCTTAAACAACAAGCATGCGCAAGGGTTTGCCTTGGGTGTTGTGAATTTTAATAAGCAGTCTACAGGTTATATAGCCACTCACCTGCAGTGGTCTGGGATTGGCCCTAAGAAACCAAAACCACAAACCTTTTTACCATTAAAAAAAAAAAAAAAAATCACTCCTAAGCCTGCCAGAGTGATTACATTTCCTCATCCGAATCTATGGCCTTTAAACCATTGATGATCCCATTTAGAGATGTAAATGTTAGCTGGGAACAGTGATTCTCACCAGGCCATCCCTGGAAAGCAGCAAGCCTGGGACCTAACAAGCCTGATGGAAAGAAATGAGTCAGGGGAGTTGGGAGCACCCTGGTCGGGGTGAGACAAGGTCAGGCCCCGTGCCTGGGAAGGTCCCCCGTGCAGGGAGACCACTGTAAGTAGGGCCAGTTGAGACACCTTCAGGGGCAGGGGGGAGTTGGTGTGGGGGGCCAGGAGGGGCCAGGAAGCTGTGCCCCATAAGGTTAGAGAGACCTTCACCAAAACCCAGGAGGCCTGTGCGGGAGGAGGGGTGACGCAAGCCGAGAGAGGGTTTCAGCCAGTATTCCTGGAGCAAGTACCCCCATGACAAATTCCCCATTGGGTGCTGCAAAGGGACACCATGAACTAACTCCCCGTCTACCCACTTGGCCCTGTGGGTAGACCCCCGCACTCTCTTAGCCGGAAGTAACCTAACCTGGGTTCAGGCTCATTCTATCCAGTCCTGTCCCTTCGCTCGCCGGGAGGCAGGCCTGGCACCTCTAGGCCCTCCTCGGAAGGAGTCCGCTTACCCTAGAAAGCACTGGTAGGAGTCTAGATTTTATTGAAGATTTCAGAGGGGAGCATTTAGATAGTGTACAACTTTATTAAATGCCTCACGATCTTGTCTCCAGGGTTTCTCCCTCCTCCCATCCCACAACCTCTCCGCTTCCCAGTCTCTCGAGTTCCAAACCTCCCCTCCCTCTTCTGAATTCACTTTTTCTCATGCAAAGCATTTAATCTCCGTCTCCACTCCCCTACATTTGCATCCCCTGGCTCCTTCTTCTGCATAACAAAGAAACCTCCTTGGGGAAGGTGGGGGTGGGAATAAGTGACATAATTTTTTCCCATTTCACCTTTTGTATCCTAGTGGCATTTAACAATCAGTTTTCCAAGGAAAAAAATCCTGATGAATAGCACTTGATGTTTTCCGTGGTAACTCCTTCTATCAAGGCTGACTTTACCAAAATGACCACTCTGCACAGGGTTGGGAAGAGATGTGCTCTGTTTCCTTCACACAGATCTAAGAGATGTAAATAACCCGAAGAGCCTAAACAATAGTCAAATGTCATAAAGTAGGAAACAAGGAGTTTTGAGTAGTACCACCTTTATGAAATTTAATTGTTTTATATAGTTTTTCAAAAATTATACTGTATGTAAATTAAACTGTTTATACAGTTCTAGAAAGGCCAAATGAACCTGTAATGACATAAAGCAGATCTGTGTTAGCTTTGCAACCTTAGAGCTGAGGGATAGACTCTAAAGTGTTGCAAGGTATCCTGAGAAACTTAACAGAAACCCATGGGGGAGGGGAAGAAAAAAAAGAGGTTAGAGTGGGAGAGAGCCGAAGCATAAGAGACTCTTAAAAACTGAGAACAAACTGAGGGTTGATGGGGGGTGGGAGGGAGGGGAGGGTGGGTGATGGGTATTAAGGAGGGCACCTTTTGGGATGAGCACTGGGTGTTGTATGGAAACCAATCTGACAATAAATTTCATATATTGAAAACAAAAAAATAAAGTGTTGCAAGGAAGTTCCTGGGGCTGGGAGAAACTTTATCTTGATTGTAGGGATGATTTCATGGGTCAGAACTCATCAAATTGTACACTATCAGTATATTCAGGTTGTGGTATGTCAATTAAATTTCAATAAGATTGGAAAAGGAATTTTAATGAGACAATTTTAAATATTTTTCAGACTGTTCAGTTTTTATTAATTTTTTTTATTTTTATTTTTATTTTAGAGAGTGAGAACATGAGCAGGGGAGAGGGGCAGAGGGAGAAAGAGAATCTCAAGCAGGCTTCATGCTGAGTGTGGAGCCCAACGCGGGGCTTGATCCCACAACCCGGGGATCATGACCTGAGCCTGAAATCAAGAGTCAAATGCTCCATCGACTGAGCCCCCGCCAGGTCCCTGCAGACTGTTCACTTTTCTAAGTTAAGCTTGAGGATCCACAAGAACGACATTTTTGCTTCATGTATTTGTTTTTTTTAAGTTATGGCCTTATTTTTAGGAAAATGCAGTGCCATATATTTAGGGTTGGGGGTAATATAAAAATAATTCCATTTCAATGGGCTTTTTTTCCACTATAAATTCAGGGGTGTCTCAGATCACCACAGGTTCTTTTGTCACTGGTTCTGTAATCGTAATCGTGGATGAAGTGGCCTTTGGGGATTCAGAATCCTTCCAGAAAAACACTGGAGAGGGACCAGCAATATCTAATCGCAGAGATCATGTTAATCCCTTCAGAGAATATTTTGAATAATTTTAGATCAATTTGGTAATGCAAAGTTGGACAAGCAAAAAACTGCCCAAAGATGAAAACCCAGTCTTTGAATTAAAGAATAAAATATTAGACACTTTATTTAAAACCAGTTCACCCATTTCTCCCCCCCCCCCCTACTTGTCCAACTTTGCATTACCA